>NC_052332.1:39943509-39968509 GCF_016432855.1 Salvelinus namaycush | reverse complement strand
ACTCATGTGATGGTAAAATGTGATTACACTCATGTGATGGTAAATGTGATGGTAACATGTGATTATACTCATGTGATGGTAAAATGTGATTACACTCATGTGATGGTAACATGTGATGGTAACATGTGATTATACTCATGTGATGGTAACATGTGATGGTAACATGTGATTATACTCATGTGATGGTAACATGTGATGGTAACATGTGATTATACTCATGTGATGGTAACATGTGATGGTAACATGTGATGGTAACATGTGATGGTAACATGTGATTATACTCATGTGATGGTAACATGTGATGGTAACATGTGATTATACTCATGTCATATAACTGTAATGTTGTGCTCCATATACGTTGGTAAAATGTAATACCACCAACCTTCATGAGTATTTTACTAGTCATATAACTAGGGTGATTCTATAGAGTATTTTACTGGTCATAGAACCAGGGTAATTCTATAGAGTATTTTACTAGTCATAGAACCAGGGTAATTCTATAGAGTATTTTACTAGTCATAGAACCAGGGTAATTCTATAGAGTATTTTACTATTCATAGAACGAGGGTGATTCTATAGACTATTTTACTAGTCATAGAACCAGGGTGATTCTATAGAGTATTTTACTGGTCATAGAACGAGGGTAATTCTATAGGGTATTTTACTGGTCATAGAACGAGGGTAATTCTATAGAGTATTT
This sequence comes from Salvelinus namaycush, assembly GCF_016432855.1. Classification (NCBI taxonomy): domain Eukaryota; kingdom Metazoa; phylum Chordata; class Actinopteri; order Salmoniformes; family Salmonidae; genus Salvelinus; species Salvelinus namaycush. The sequence goes on along the minus strand of NC_052332.1, from coordinate 39,967,809 downwards.
TACTAGTCATAGAACGAGGGTGATTCTATAAAGTATTTTACTGGTCATAGAACTAGGGTGATTCTATAGAGTATTTTACTGGTCATATAACCAGGGTAATTCTATAGAGTATTTTACTGGTCATAAAACGAGGGTGATTCTATAGAGTATTTTACTAGTCATAGAAGCAGGGTGATTCTATAGACTATTTTACTAGTCATAGAACCAGGGTAATTCTATAGAACGCCTAACACAAAATGTGACATCGTTAGAGGAAACTTAAAGTAAACGTTCATCTAACTTACACTGAACAAAAATATAAAGACAACATGCAACAATTTCAAAGATTTTTACAAAGAGTTACAGTAAGTTCACATAAGGAAATCATTCAATTGAAATAAATTAATTTGTCACTCGCTGATCTGTTTCACCTGTCTTTGTGATTGTCTCCACCCACCTCCAGGTGTCTCCAGATTTCTCCATTAGTCCCCGGTGTATTTATCACTGTGTTTCCTGTCTCTCTGTGTCAGTTCGTCTTGTTTTCTCCATTAGTCCCCGGTGTATTTATCTCTGTGTTTCCTGTCTCTCTGTGCCAGTTCGTCTTGTTTTGCCAAGTCAACCAGCTTTTCTCCTAGCTCCTATTTTTTCCCAGTCTCTGTTTTTTCCTAGTCCTCCTGGTTTTGACCCCTGCCTGTCCTGAGGCCGAATCCGCCTGCCTGACCACTCTGCCAGTTCTGACCTCGAGCCTGCCTATCCCCTGGTACTGTTTGGACTCTGACCTGGTTTATGAACTCTCGCCTGTCCTCGACCTGCCTTTTGCCTACCCCTTTTGGTATAATACATATCGGAGCTCAACCATCTGCCTGCTGTGTCTGCATTTGGGTCTCGCCTTGTGCCCTTATATCATTAGGCCCTAATCTATGGATTTTACATGACTGGGAATACAGATATGCATCGGTTGGTCATAGATACCTTTAAAAAAAAAGTTGAGGCATGTATCAGAAAGCCAGTCAGTATCTTGTGTGACCACTATTTGCCTCATGCAGCACAACACATCTCCTTCACATAGAGTTGATCAGGCTGTTGATTGTGGCCTGTGGAATGTTGTCCCACTTCTCTTCAATGGCTGTGTGATGTTGCTGAATATTGTCGGGAACTGGAACACGCTGTCGTACACGTCAATCCAGAGCATCCCAAACATGCTCAATGGGTGATATGTTTCTACAAGGTGTCGAAAGCGTTCCACAGGGAATGCTTGAGCATTTTCACTCTTTTGTCTTGCCCATTCACCCTCTGATTGGAACACATACAAAATCCATGTCTCAATTGTCTCAAGGCTTAAAAATCCTTCTTTAACCTGTCTCCTCCCCTTCATCTAAACTGATTTGAAATGGATTTAGAGCCCCTTCCCACTCACCCCTAACTCTCTCCCCTCACCCCTTCCCACTCACCCCTAACTCTCTTCCCTAAAGCTCCTTCCCACTCACCCCTAACTCTCTCCCCCTAAACCCCCTTACCCCTTCCCACAAAATGAAGGCACCAAATTCCTAGTGTCAGGTAGAGTGTATCTCTCTACAGTCAAGGCAGACATAATGGTTTCCTTTATAAATCCTATAGACCGTCCCAGATGGCGTCCTATTACCTGCAGGGTTGGGCTCAAGGCCGTCAAGTCAGGACGTAAACTTAAATTCCAAATCAATTATTAAAAAAGGGCATATATTTTCAATGACTTCTCAATAAACTGAAAAGGAGAAGTAATTTATGTCAAATTTAATTTAAAATCACTTCCTGAATTGACAATTCAGCCCTCTCTGGGGATTACAGTCTTACCTGGTGTGCCAGCTAGAGCCATGCCAGTCTTACCTGGTGTGCCAGCTAGAGCCATGCCAGTCTTACCTGGTGTGCCAGCTAGAGCCATGCCAGTCTTACATGGTGTGTCAGCCAGAGCCATGCCAGTCTTACATGGTGTGTCAGCCAGAGCCATGCCAGTCTTACCTGGTGTGCCAGCTAGAGCCATGCCAGTCTTACCTGGTGTGCCAGCTAGAGCCATGCCAGTCTTACCTGGTGTGCCAGCTAGAGCCATGCCAGTCTTACCTGGTGTGCCAGCTATAGCCATGCCAGTCTTACCTGGTGTGCCAGCTAGAGCCATGCCAGTCTTACCTGGTGTGCCAGCTAGAGTCATGCCAGTCTTACCTGGTGTGCCAGCTAGAGCCATGCCAGTCTTACCTGGTGTGCCAGCTAGAGACATGCCAGTCTTACCTGGTGTGCCAGCTAGTGCAATGCCAGTCTTACCTGGTGTGCCAGCTAGAGCCATGCCAGTCTTACCTGGTGTGCCAGCTAGAGCCATGCCAGTCTTACCTGGTGTGCCAGCCAGAGCCATGCCAGTCTTACATGGTGTGCCAGACAGAGCCATGCCAGTTTTACCTGGTGTGCCAGCCAGAGCCATGCCAGTCTTACCTGGTGTGCCAGCTAGAGACATGCCAGTCTTACCTGGTGTGCCAGCTAGAGCCATGCCAGTCTTACCTGGTGTGCCAGCTAGAGCCATGCCAGTCTTACATGTCTTACGGTTTTTGCACTTGTTAGTGGAGGAAAAACTTAATTATAGTAGGGATTGATTGAAGCTCCATGTAAAATTCAAATCTCCCTACCCTCATATCTAAGCCAATATGACACCAATGTCAGTGGAACTTCACAAATCAATTTGATTGGAGGTACACAACACACCCCCTGCCTCTCGTTTTACCGATAAACCGCGTACTGGATTTTTAACAATGTCATTAGCATTAAGAAAAAAATACAACTTCTTAGCTCAATAAGAATGAGACTACGGCGATCCATAAAGTGACCATTAGACTAGCCATCTTTTGGACTGAATAAGTTAGTAGGGGCAACAGTTTTGATTAAATATATAATTTATCGCTCTCACGTGCCAATAGAGAACCAACGATGTGCTACCTTTTTGTAGCATTTCTGACAATGCTAATATCTTTTCAGACAAATCTCAGAGTTCTAAAACCGGGGCAAGCAACTTGGTTGCTGTGCAACAGCAGCAGCTAGCTAGTAGCAGGCTAGCAGCTGTAGCCACCAGTCAGATGAGAAGCAAGCTACAAGCAAAGGAAGTTAGCCAGATAGATATATTTTGCTATGGAAGGTTTTCATATGGCTGAAGTCATCTGTGTAAACTAAGTCAGAGCACAAAAAAATAAGCTCGCGAATGTCCTTGGCTGCTATTATTGCCAGTTAGCTAGCCAACTAGCCAGTACCTACAAGCCAATGAGATTGTAACGTAGCTGTATAGATCGTATACCACAACTCAATGTTGACAATTAGGCTATGCATTACATCTAATATTTGACACATCATTGTGCACGTGTTGTTAGGCCTAACACATCACGAGATTGAGGCAAAAAATGACAGACAGTAGACTACAATTAGCAATATAGATCTCAACAGCTGCTTTACAGTAAACACTTACCAGTTCCTGTAAGTGACTCTTAAAGTATACATTGCTGTTTGAGCATCCAAAACAAATTCCAGCCCTTACCTCATGATGCATTCAGTCAGTACACTCCCTCCTCTGTCAATGAAATTTTCTTCAAGCGAGTGTCAAGTTACTTTTCAATTACGATTAAAATACGTATTTTCCAGACATTGAAGTTTGGTTCATTTTAGGTTTTGAATGAAAGGTGAAAAAAACGTATTTTCCGGACGCAAAACATATATATATTTTTTCATGTTAATATTAGATTCTGAATGAATGTTGAAAATACTTTCTCTACTTGGTTCCTCTCCTCAGGGGAACACCGATGGTTCCTCTCCTCAGGGGAACACCGATGGTTCCTCTCCTCAGGGGAACACCAGTGGTTCCTCTCCTCAGGGGAACACCAGTGGTTCCTCTCCTCAGGGGAACACCGATGGTTCCTCTCCTCAGGGGAACACCAGTGGTTCCTCTCCTCAGGGGAACACCAGTGGTTCCTCTCCTCAGGGGAACACCGATGGTTCCTCTCCTCAGGGGAACACCGATGGTTCCTCTCCTCAGGGGAACACCAGTGGTTCCTCTCCTCAGGGGAACACCAATGGTTCCTCTCCTCAGGGGAACACCAATGGTTCCTCTCCTCAGGGAACACCGATGGTTCCTCTCCTCAGGGGAACACCAGTGGGTCCTCTCCTCAGGGGAACACCAGTGGTTCACAGACGTTTCACATTTGTTTTCCCATAGCTCTGAACTAGCTATTCATTTGGATTTTTTTTTGTCAATTAGCATTAGCATAACACACTTATGCAGAGCGACTTACACTTTAGGGCATTCATCTTAAGATAACTAGGTGAGATTCAAGAGCTTGATAATTGTTGATAAGTTGAATTGGGGCTCCTGAGTGGCACAGTGGTCTAAGGCATTGAATCTCAGTGCTAGAGGCATCACTACAGACCCTGGTTTGATTCCAGGCTGTATCCCATAGGGCGGCGCACAATTGGCTCAGCGTCGTCCGGGTTTGGCCGGGGTAGGCCGTCATAGTAAATAAAAATGTGTTCTTAACTGACTTGCCTAGTTAGAAAAATGTTAAATTAAAAACCCCAAAAATCAGGTGTGCTAGCTCTTGAATACATGGAACAGGGACCAGACCAAACCAGACCAAACCAGACCAAACCAAACCAGACCAGACCAAACCAGACCAAACCAAACCAAACCAAACCAGACCAGACCAAACCAAACCAAACCAAACCAAACCAAACCAGACCAAACCAGACCAAACCAAACGAAACATAGACGTCTGTAGTTGTGCCAAAATCAGAACTCGTCCAGATTGGACCAAATCTGAACCAAACATAGACGTCTATGATTGGTTCAGATTTCAACGTCTTTGGACGAGAGTCCCTAAAACACGCCACTTCGATACAGCTACGACTTTATCGTAGCCGGTTAGGAGAATTAAAATAGCAGGTTAGAAGAATTATGTTAGGGTTAGCAAAAAATGCTCTCCTTAACCTTCCACAAAAAAGTATCTTGTATCAAAGTGGCATGTTTTTAGGGAGTCCCATCCATCGACATTGAAATCAAGGCCGGTCAGGACAGGACCAAGGGAAAAGATGTCCAAAAGACGTTGGAATCTGAACCAATCATAGATGTTGAAATCTGAACCAATCATAGACGTTGAAATCTGAACCAATCATAGACGTTGGCATCTGAACCAATCATAGACGTTGGCATCTGAACCAATCATAGACGTTGAAATCTGAACCAATCATAGACGTTGGCATCTGAACCAATCATAGACGTTGAAATCTGAACCAATCATAGACGTTGGCATCTGAACCAATCATAGACGTTGGAATCTGAACCAATCATAGACGTTGGCATCTGAACCAATCATAGACGTTGGCATCTGAACCAATCATAGACGTTGGCATCTGAACCAATCATAGACGTTGGCATCTCAACCAATCATAGACGTTGAAATCTGAACCAATCATAGACGTTGAAATCTGAACCAATCATAGACGTTGGCATCTCAACCAATCATAGACGTTGAAATCTGAACCAATCATAGACGTTGAAATCTGAACCAATCATAGATGTTGGAATCTGAAACAATCATAGACGTTGGCATCTGAACCAATCATAGACGTTGAAATCTGAACCAATCATAGACGTTGGCATCTGAACCAATCATAGACGTTGGCATCTGAACCAATCATAGACGTTGGCATCTCAACCAATCATAGACGTTGGTATCTGGACCAATCATAGACGTTGGCATCGGCACCTTTAGTGGGAAGAAGCCGTCAACATGTAAAAAACGGGAGGCGGGTCTTGGGGAACTCACCCGGATTTGGAGGGGACTTCTTTGCAAATGCTCACTCAGCCAACTTATTCAATACTTTGAGAGTCACTTACAGGGAACTGGTATGTGCTAAATGTAAAACAGCTGTTGATATGACCTCCCCACTCACCAACCCTCTTTAAAAGGAGAATCCATATGTTTTGCATAAATACAAATAGCCTATGTCTATGAAGTAATAGCCAGGGCCTGGTTTCCCGATAGCAATGAAACTTCAGCTTGCGAGTGTTTTTTAACGATGCATCGTTTCTATCAAGCCTGAAGAACTCACGTGTTTCCCAAAGTACCACGTATGGAGAACTTTGAATAAGTGTGCCGTTAGAGCATGTGTCGATACAGAAAAAATAGAACTCAATTGATTGAACATGAAATTTATTTAAATAGGATGTAAAACCATGGCCAGTTTATTAGGTACACCCATCTAGTACTGGGTCGGACCCCCCCCCCTTTGCCTCCAGAACAGCCTGAATACTTCAGGGCATGGAATCGTTGGTCATTTGGTATCAAGGGAAACATACCCTACACCATTACACAAACGCCACTAGCCTGTACCGTTGACACCAGGCAGAATGGACTCATACCCTACACCATTACACCAACGCCACCAGCCTGTACCGTTGACACCAGGCAGAATGGACTCATACCCTACACCATTACACCACCGCCACTAGCCTGTACCGTTGACACCAGGCAGAATGGACTCATACCCTACACCATTACACCAACTCCACTAGCCTGTACCGTTGACACCAGGCAGAATGGACTCATACCCTACACCATTACACCAACGCCACTAGCCTGTACCGTTGACACCAGAAAGAATGGACTCATACCCTACACCATTACACCAACGCCACCAGCCTGTACCGTTGACACCAGGCAGAATGGACTCATACCCTACACCATTACACCAACGCCACTAGCCTGTACCGTTGACACCAGGCAGAATGGACTCATACCCTACACCATTACACCAACGCCACTAGCCTGTACCGTTGACACCAGGCAGAATGGACTCATACCCTACACCATTACACCAACGCCACTAGCCTGTACCGTTGACACCAGGCAGAATGGACTCATACCCTACACCATTACACCAACGCCACTAGCCTGTACCGTTGACACCAGGCAGAATGGACTCATACCCTACACCATTACACCAACGCCACTAGCCTGTACCGTTGACACCAGGCAGAATGGACTCATACCCTACACCATTACACCAACGCCACTAGCCTGTACCGTTGACACCAGGCAGGATGGACTCATGCCCTACACCATTACACCAACGCCACCAGCCTGTACCGTTGACACCAGGCAGAATGGACTCATACCCTACACCATTACACCAACGCCACCAGCCTGTACCGTTGACACCAGGCAGAATGGACTCATACCCTACACCACTACACCAACGCCACTAGCCTGTGCCGTTGACACCAGGCAGAATGGACTCATACCCTACACCATTACACCAACGCCACTAGCCTGTACCGTTGACACCAGGCAGAATGGACTCATACCCTACACCATTACACCAACGCCACTAGCCTGTACCGTTGACACCAGGCAGAATGGACTCATACCCTACACCATTACACCAACGCCACTAGCCTGTACCGTTGACACCAGGCAGGATGGACTCATGCCCTACACCATTACACCAACGCCACCAGCCTGTACCGTTGACACCAGGCAGAATGGACTCATACCCTACACCATTACACCAACGCCACCAGCCTGTACCGTTGACACCAGGCAGAATGGACTCATACCCTACACCACTACACCAACGCCACTAGCCTGTACCGTTGACACCAGGCAGAATGGACTCATACCCTACACCATTACACCACCGCCACTAGCCTGTACCGTTGACACCAGGCAGAATGGACTCATGCCCTACACCATTACACCAACGCCACTAGCCTGTACCGTTGACACCAGGCAGAATGGACTCATGCCCTACACCATTACACCACCGCCACTAGCCTGTACCGTTGACACCAGGCAGAATGGACTCATACCCTACACCATTACACCACCGCCACTAGCCTGTACCGTTGACACCAGGCAGAATGGACTCATACCCTACACCATTACACCAACTCCACCAGCCTGTACCGTTGACACCAGGCAGAATGGACTCATACCCTACACCATTACACCAACGCCACCAGCCTGTACCGTTGACACCAGGCAGAATGGACTCATACCCTACACCATTACACCAACGCCACTAGCCTGTACCGTTGACACCAGGCAGAATGGACTCATACCCTACACCATTACACCAACGCCACTAGCCTGTACCGTTGACACCAGGCAGAATGGACTCATACCCTACACCATTACACCAACGCCACTAGCCTGTACCGTTGACACCAGGCAGAATGGACTCATACCCTACACCATTACACCAACGCCACTAGCCTGTACCATTGACACCAGGCAGAATGGACTCATACCCTACACCATTACACCACCGCCACTAGCCTGTACCGTTGACACCAGGCAGAATGGACTCATACCCTACACCATTACACCAACGCCACTAGCCTGTACCGTTGACACCAGGCAGAATGGACTCATACCCTACACCATTATACCAACGCCACTAGCCTGTACCGTTGACACCAGGCAGAATGGACTCATGCCCTACACCATTACACCAACGCCACCAGCCTGTACCGTTGACACCAGGCAGAATGGACTCATACCCTACACCATTACACCAACGCCACCAGCCTGTACCGTTGACACCAGGCAGAATGGACTCATACCCTACACCACTACACCAACGCCACTAGCCTGTACCGTTGACACCAGGCAGAATGGACTCATACCCTACACCACTACACCAACGCCACTAGCCTGTACCGTTGACACCAGGCAGAATGGACTCATACCCTACACCATTACACCAACGCCACTAGCCTGTACCGTTGACACCAGGCAGAATGGACTCATACCCTACACCATTACACCAACGCCACTAGCCTGTACCGTTGACACCAGGCAGAATGGACTCATGCCCTACACCATTACACCACCGCCACTAGCCTGTACCGTTGACACCAGGCAGAATGGACTCATACCCTACACCACTACACCAACGCCACTAGCCTGTACCGTTGACACCAGGCAGAATGGACTCATACCCTACACCATTACACCACCGCCACTAGCCTGTAACGTTGACACCAGGCAGAATGGACTCATACCCTACACCATTACACCACCGCCACTAGCCTGTACCGTTGACACCAGGCAGAATGGACTCATACCCTACACCATTACACCACCGCCACTAGCCTGTACCGTTGACACCAGGCAGAATGGACTCATACCCTACACCATTACACCACCGCCACTAGCCTGTACCGTTGACACCAGGCAGAATGGACTCATACCCTACACCATTACACCAACGCCACCAGCCTGTACCGTTGACACCAGGCAGAATGGACTCATACCCTACACCATTACACCAACGCCACTAGCCTGTACCGTTGACACCAGGCAGAATGGACTCATACCCTACACCATTACACCAACGCCACTAGCCTGTACCGTTGACACCAGGCAGAATGGACTCATACCCTACACCATTACACCAACGCCACTAGCCTGTACCGTTGACACCAGGCAGAATGGACTCATGCCCTACACCATTACACCAACGCCACCAGCCTGTACCGTTGACACCAGGCAGAATGGACTCATACCCTACACCATTACACCAACGCCACTAGCCTGTACCGTTGACACCAGGCAGAATGGACTCATACCCTACACCATTACACCAACGCCACTAGCCTGTACCGTTGACACCAGGCAGAATGGACTCATACCCTACACCATTACACCAACGCCACTAGCCTGTACCGTTGACACCAGGCAGAATGGACTCATGCCCTACACCATTACACCACCGCCACTAGCCTGTACCGTTGACACCAGGCAGAATGGACTCATACCCTACACCACTACACCAACGCCACTAGCCTGTACCGTTGACACCAGGCAGAATGGACTCACACCCTACACCATTACACCACCGCCACTAGCCTGTACCGTTGACACCAGGCAGAATGGACTCATACCCTACACCATTACACCAACTCCACTAGCCTGTACCGTTGACACCAGGCAGAATGGACTCATACCCTACACCATTACACCAACGCCACCAGCCTGTACCGTTGACACCAGGCAGAATGGACTCATGCTGCTTACGCCAAATCCCGAGTGTTCCGTTAGCGTGACGCGACAAGAACCAGGATTCGTCAGAAATGTTTTTCCAATCCTCAGTTGTCTAGTGTTGGGGTGATGGCGTGCCCACTGGAGCCGCTTCATTCTTGTTTTAAGCTGATAGGAGTGGAACCCGGTGTGGTCGTCTGCTGCAATAGCCAATCCGTGACAAAGACAGACGGGTTGTGCGTTCCGAGAGGTCGTTCTCCACACCAATGTGGTCCTGCGCTGTTATTGTCCTGTTTGTGGCCCGCCTTTTAGCTAGCTGTCCCGCCTGTTAGCTAGCTGGCCCGCCTGTTAGCTAGCTGTCCCGCCTGTTAACTAGCTGTCCCGCCTGTTAGCTAGCTGTCCCGCCTGTTAGCTAGCTGTCCCGCCTGTTAGCTAGCTGGCCCGCCTGTTAGCTAGCTGGCCCGCCTGTTAGCTAGCTGTCCCGCCTGTTAGCTCGCACCATTCTTGCCTTCCTCCTTCAACCTCTCTCATCATCAAGCTGTTTTCGCCCAAAGGACTGCCACTGTTGGGATGTTTTTTGTTTGTCTCACCATTCTCTGTAAACCCTTGACACTGTCGTGCGTTTCTGAGATACTGGAACCAGTGCGCCTGGTACCGGTACCGACGATCATACCACGCTCAAGGTTGCTTAGGTCACCTGTTTTGCCCATTCTAATGTTCAATCAAACAGTAACTGAATGTCTTGATGCCTGTCTGCCTGCTTTATATAGCAAGCCATGGCCACATGACTCACTGTCTGTAGGAGCGAAACATTTTCGTCAATGGGATGGTGTACCTAATAAACTGTCTACTGAGTTTATATAGTCCCGTGTAGCCTACTGGATTTATCATCTCTGTTTTAATTTGAAGCATATTTGTTTTACCCTTTGCTTGTTTATAACACATGGCAACTTTGTGTTGTAGTTACCTTCGTTGTGAAGTTATCTTTCGGGTCACAGAGAAACAGATCAACATCTTGACTTCTATGTTTAATGGCGATCTTCTGTGTATAAAGTGACACGAAAGGGAAAAAAAATAAAAAAAATCTTACGACCCAGTTATCTGAGTGGTCTGAGGCAGTCGGTACATAACAAGTGTTTTCAAGTGCATCTTTAATAACGAAGGTTTTGGGAAACAGCTCGTAGATTTAACGATGCTCCTACGGAGGTTCTAACAATTAACTTAGCCTTAAACTGCTTTTGGGAAACCGGACCCCTGGATAATAAATTACGTGAGACAAAACCATTTGAAGTGAAAATACAATTTTCAAAAGACAGCTTTTGTAAGGACCGACGCCGGGGATGAGAAGCAGGTACTGGGAGTCAAACATTTAATAGGAACAGACAGGTAACAGGACAGAAACAGAGTCAGCACACGGGTTATACAAGGATATATGAACATTAAGGCAGAAACAGGTGAACAGATTTTTGTATAATCACCTTCAGGTGTAAAAAAAACATGGAAATTAAAAACAAAAAAATACGTTTTAAGTGAGCACCACAATTGACGAGCACCACAATGCCTAATCCACCTATGCTTTACACTCTTCGGAAAAAGGGTTCCAAAAGAGTTCTTCGGCTGTACCCATAGCATAACCCTTTTTGGTTCCATGTAGAACCCCTTGTGGAATGGGACCTACATGGAACCCAAAAGTGTTCTATCTGGAACCAAAAGGGTTCTACCTGGAACCAAAAGGGTTCTACCTGGAACCAAAAGGGTTCTACCTGGAACCAAGGTTTTCCAGCACCCAGCTTTGACCTACTACAGTAGCTATGTTGGTCTACTGTACTTCAACCAGTGGAAGCTCCTCCTCAGAGGAAGAGGAGGATCATCCTCCTCAGTGAATTTCAGATTTTAAATTTTTTGTGAAACATTAAAAAACATGATCCTTTTTAGATAAAACTATACTAAATATATTCACGTCACTAAATAATTGTTTTGCAATGAAGGTCTGCAGTAGCATCAACAGCACTCTGTAGGGTAGCACCATGGTGTAGCCGGAGGACAGCTAGCTTCCATCCTCCTCTGGGTACACTGACTTCAATACAAACCCTAGGAGGCTCATGGTTCTCACCCCCTTCCATAGACTTACACAGTAATTATGACAAATTCCGGAATTTCTTCAAAAATGAAGGATGAGAGAGAGAGACAGCTATATATCGCTAAGTAAGTGAAAGAAAAAATACTTTTACTTACTTAGCTAACAAATGCAGTTTAGGATACTCAAACACCAGGCTCAAACAGAGAGGGATGCTATGTTAGCGAGCTGGCTATGGCTAGCCAACACTAGAATTCTTCCAAGTCAAGGTAAGCGTTTGGTTTTGTAAACGTATTGCCATCGGGGCCCTCAAGTATAACTGCTAAACTGCTTGCTGAATGTACTGCATGATTGTAGCTAGCTGGTGTACGAATGCGTTAGTTCTAGTAGCTATGTTGACTATGAGTGTGTTCATATATTTACTCTGTCACTCCAGAGTAAAATTCAGAGCGTTGTCAAATTGTCTATTTGTAAAATTCAGAGCATTTTGTTCTCGGAGCATTCAGAGCTGGACGCTCTGGCTGATGAGTAGGGTTGATCTGAGTGTTCTGACCTAGCAACGGTATTCAAGCACCCAAGCTAACTGGCTAAATACTCTATTGGCTCTGGTCAAAAGTAGTGCACTATACAGGGTATAGGGCTCTGGTCTAAAGTAGTGCACTATATAGGGAATAGGTTGTCATTTGGGAGCCATCATATAGTTGTCTACAGTTCCTCAGAAAACACATTCACGGTCTCCCGAGTGGCGCAGCGGTCTAAGGTACTGCATCGCAGTGCTTGAGGCATCACTACAGACCCGGGTTTGATCCCAGGCTGTGTCATCGCCGGCCGTGACCCGGAGACCCATGAGGTGGCGCACACTTGTCCCAGCGTTGTCCGGGTTAGGGGAGGGTTTGGTTCATCGTTGTCAGGGTTAGGGGAGGGTTTGGCCCAGCGTTGTCCGGGTTAGGGGAGGGTTTGGCCCAGTGTTGTCCGGGTTAGGGGAGGGTTTGGCCCAGCGTCGTCCGGGTTAGGGGAGGGTTTGGCCCAGTGTTGTCCGGGTTAGGGGAGGGTTTGGCCCAGCGTCGTCCGGGTTAGGGGAGGGTTTGTCCCAGCGTTGTCCGGGTTAGGCGAGGGTTTGTCCCAGCGTTGTCCGGGTTAGGGGAGGGTTTGTCCCAGCGCTGTCCGGGTTAGGGGAGGGTTTGTCCCAGCGCTGTCCGGGTTAGGGGAGGGTTTGTCCCAGCGTTGTCCGGGTTAGGGGAGGGTTTGGGCCAGCGTTGTCCGGTTTAGGGGAGGGTTTGGCCCAGCGTTGTCCGGTTTAGGGGAGGGTTTGGCCGGCAAGGATTTCCTTGTCCTGTCGTGTTCCAGCGACTATTCGTGGCGGGCCCGGGTGCCTGCAAGCTGACTTTGCAGTGCGGCTTGGCAGGGTCGGCTTGGCAGGGTCGGTTTGGCAGGGTCGGCTTGGCAGGGTCGGCTTGCCATGGCTCTCAACCTTCGCCTCTCCCGAGTCCGTAGGGGAGTTGCAGCGATGAGACAAGACTGTGACTACCGATTGGGGTAAAACAAAGAAAGAAAAAAAAGAAAACATTCACTTCCTGTTGACCTTCACCATGTTTCTCTATCTGTGTAACCTTGCTGTATATTTAATGGCTCGATTCAATCAGTTCTGCGATAACCCACAACTGCTTAGCAGCATCATTGTTTTTTGTTTGTTTAGGCGTTGTGGGAGAGGTGTACCTCACACACACACACCACACACCACACACACACACACAAACACACACACACACACACACAGCTCCCACGTTAGAGCTGTCAAATCAGCAACCGGCTCCTGGTGTTATACCTGTACAGGACATTGCCATTGGATACATCTAGTTGCGTTAGTAATGACCTCATGTAGCTGTGTTACAAGATGGAACACTGGATCGTGTGTTGTAATCTACACCTCGATTGGCTGATATAAAAATCCTTATAATTTTTCAATTTGAATGTTATTATTTCTATATAGCCTACACTTTCTCGTTCTGAACTTCTAACTCGAGATTTAAAGGATGGGTGTGGTTTCATAAAGTGTTATTTTATTTTTACATTTTACGAGGCAAGTCAGTTAAAGAACAAATATTTATTTACAATGACCGGCCTACTCCGGCCAAACCTGGACGACCCTGGTGTCACGATCGTCATAATAAGCGGACCAAGGCGCAGCGGGATATGAAGACATCTTCTTTTATTAAAGATGACGAAACACGAAACGAACACTTTTACAAAACAAAACAACAAACGACCATGAAGCTACAAACGTAAGTGCATACACAAGCTACAAACGTTCAACATAGACAATTACCCACAAACACCTAAAGCCTATGGCTGCCTTAAATATGGATCCCAATCAGAGACAACAATAAACAGCTGTCTCTGATTGAGAACCAAATCAGGCAACCATAGACTTTCCTAAACACCTACACTGAACACAACCCCATACATACTAAAAACCCCTTAAACAATACACACACCCTAAACTAGACAAAACACACAAACATCCCCCATGTCACACCCTGACCTAACTAAACTAATAAAGAAAATCAATATAACAGAGGCCAGGGTGTGACAGTACCCCCCCCCAAAGGTGCGGACTCCGGCCGCAAAACCTGACACAGAAGGGGAGGGTCCGGGTGGGCCTTCCTATGGTGGCGGTTCGGGTGCGGGACGTGGACCCCCCTCCACCATAGTCACTAACCGCTTTGGTGGCGCCTTTGGAACGGCGAGTCCCGGACTGAATACCATCCCAGAGGGCGCCACTGGACGGAGGGGCAGCTCCGGACTGAGGGGCAGCTCCGGACTGAGGGGCAGCTCCGGACTGAGGGGCAGCTCCGGACTGAGGGGCAGCTCCGGACTGGCAGATGGCTCTGGCGGATCCTGGCTGACTGACGGCTCTGGCGGATCCTGGCTGGCTGGCTCTGGCGGATCCTGGCTGGCTGGCTCTGGCGGATCCTGGCTGGCTGGCTCTGGCGGATCCTGGCTGGCTGGCTCTGGCGGATCCTGGCTGGCTGGCTCTGGCGGATCCTGGCTGGCTGGCGGATCCTGGCTGGCTGGCTCTGGCGGATCCTGGCTGGCTGACGGCTCTGGCGGATCCTGGCTGGCTGACGGCTCTGGCGGATCCTGGCTGGCTGACGGCTCTGGCGGATCCTGGCTGGCTGACGGCTCTGGCTGGTCATGGCTGGCTGACGGCTCTGGCTGGTCATGGCTGGCTGACGGCTCTGGCTGGTCATGGCTGGCTGACGGCTCTGGCTGGTCATGGCTGGTCATGGCTGGTCATGGCTGCTCTGGCTGGTCATGGCTGGCTGACGGCTCTGGCTGGTCATGGCTGGCTGACGGCTCTGGCTGGTCATGGCTGGCTGACGGCTCTGGCTGGTCGTGGCTGGCTGACGGCTCTGGCTGGTCATGGCTCTGGGCAGACGGATGGCTCAGATGGCGCTGGGCAGACGGATGGCTCAGATGGCGCTGGGCAGACGGATGGCTCAGATGGCGCTGGGCAGACGGATGGCTCAGATGGCGCTGGGCAGACGGATGGCTCAGATGGCGCTGGGCAGACGGATGGCTCAGATGGCGCTGGGCAGACGGATGGCTCAGATGGCGCTGGGCAGACGGATGGCTCAGATGGCGCTGGGCAGACGGATGGCTCAGATGGCGTTGGGCAGACGGATGGCTCAGATGGCGTTGGGCAGGCAGGCAGGCAGCTCAGACGGCGCTGGGCAGACGGATGGCTCAGATGGCGTTGGGCAGGCAGGCAGCTCAGACGGCGCTGGGCAGACGAGCAGTGCAGGCGGCGTTGGGCAGACGGCCGACTCTGACCTGCTGAGGCGCACAGTAGGCCTGGTGCGTGGTGCCGGAACTGGTGGTACCGGACTGGAGACACGCACCTCAAGGCTAGTGCGGGGAGCAGGAACAGGGCACACTGAGTTCTCGAGGCGCACTATAGGACTGGTGCGTGGTACTGGGCTGAGGGCACGCACCTCAGGGCGAGTGCGGGGAGAAGGATCAGTGCGTACAGGGCTCTGGAGACGCACATGAGGCTTGGTGCGTGGTGCCGGAACTGGTGGTACCGGACTGGAGACACGCACCTCAAGGCTAGTGCGGGGAGCAGGAACAGGGCACACTGAGTTCTCGAGGTGCACTATAGGACTGGTGCGTGGTACCGGGACTGGTGGTACCGGGCTGATGGCACGCACCTCAGGGCGAGTGCGGGGAGAAGGATCAGTGCGTACAGGGCTCTGGAGACGCACATGAGGCTTGGTGCGTGGTGCCGGAACTGGTGGTACCGGGCTGGGGACACGCACCTGAAGGCTAGTGCGGGGAGAAGGAACAGGGCATACTGGACCCTGGAGACGCACATTAGGCCTAGTGCGTGGTGCCGGCACTGGTGGTACCGGGTTGGGGACACGCATCTCAGGGCTAGTGCGGGGAGCAGCAACAGGACACACAGGACTCTGGAGGCGCACAGGAGGCTTGGTGCGTGGTGTAGGCACTGGTGGTAATGGGCTGGAGACACGCACCTCAAGGCTAGTGCGGGGAGCAGGAACAGTGCGTACAGGGCTCTGGAGACGCACATTAGACCTAGTGCGTGGTGCCGGAACTGGTGGTACGGGGCTGGGGACACGCATCTCAGGATGAGTGCAAGAAGCAGGAACAGGACACACCGGGTTGTGAAGGTGTACTGGAGACCTGGTGTGTATAGCCGGCATCAAATCTTCCGGAACTTTAACACAAGTTTCAGGCTGAGTACGAGGAACTGACACAGGTGGCATCGGACAGCTAACACGCTCCTCAGGGAAAATGCCATGCATACTCTGCCAAATCAACAGCTCTCTCTCTTCACTCTCCTCCAATCTGTCCAATAACTCTTCGACAATCTCAGACTCACCCCTCAACTTCGCCGACTGCTCCAAGTGCCCCCCCCCAATAATTTTTTTGGGCTGTCTCTCGGGCTTCCTACCGTGTCGCCATGCTGCCTCCATCTCTGCCTTGGGGCGGTGATATTCCCCTGGCTGTGCCCAGGGTCCTCTCCCGTCTAGGATTTCCTCCCATGTCCAGAAATCCTGCGATCGCTGCTGTTGCTTTTTATTCCGCCGCTTGGTCCTTTGTTGGTGGGTAATTCTGTCACGATCGTCATAATAAGCGGACCAAGGCGCAGCGGGATATGAAGACATCTTCTTTTATTAAAGATGACGAAACACGAAACGAACACTTTTACAAAACAAAACAACAAACGACCATGAAGCTACAAACGTAAGTGCATACACAAGCTACAAACGTTCAACATAGACAATTACCCACAAACACCTAAAGCCTATGGCTGCCTTAAATATGGCTCCCAATCAGAGACAACAATAAACAGCTGTCTCTGATTGAGAACCAAATCAGGCAACCATAGACTTTCCTAAACACCTACACTGAACACAACCCCATACATACTAAAAACCCCTTAAACAATACACACACCCTAAACTAGACAAAACACACTGTAACGATCGTCGTCATATTCCTCCTCCTCGGATGAGGAGGAGCATGGATCAGACCAACACGCAGCGAGGTATGTGGACATAATGATTTATTAGACAAACGACGAAACACAAAATAACACTTTAGAAAAACAAAATAACAAAACGAACTAAACAGACCTAAACTTACGAACTTACATGAAACGAAGAACACACGAACAGGAACAGACAAACCGAAACAGTCCCGTGTGGTAACATGTACTGACACGGAAGACAACCACCCACAACAATCAATGTGAAAACACCTACCTTAATATGACTCTCAATCAGAGGAAATGAAAACCACCTGCCTCTAATTGAGAGCCATATCAGGTCACCCTTTAACCAACATAGAAACACATAACATAGACTACCCACCCAAACTCACGCCCTGACCGTCAAACACATACAAAAACAACAGAAAACAGGTCAGGAACGTGACACACACAAACATCCCCCATGTCACACCCTGACCTAACTAAACTAATAAAGAAAATCAATATAACAGAGGCCAGGGTGTGACAGCTGGGCCAATTGTGCGCCGCCCAATGCGACTCCAAATCACGGCCAGATGTGATGCAGCCTGGATTCAAACCAGGTACTGCAGTGACGCATCTTGCACTGAGATGCAGTATCTTAGACCGCTGCGCCCATTCGGGAGCCCCAATGACAACAAGAGCAGCTGCTCACCGATTTGAAAGCTCCAACCTAGCTGCACCTATTAAAGCACACTACTCTCCTATGGAGCCAGGTCAAAAGTAGTGCACTATATAGGGAATAGGGTGCCATAGGGCTCTGGTCAAAAGTAGTGCACTATATAGGGAATAGTGTGCCATAGGGCTCTGGTCTAAAGTAGTGCACTATATAGGGAATAGGGTGCCATAGGGCTCTGGTCAAAAGTAGTGAACTATATAGGGAATAGGGTGCCATATGGCTCTGGTCAAAAGTAGTGCACTATATATAGGGAATAGGGAGCCATTTGGGATGCACATACAGTATTCTGAGAAATATACATTGTGTACCATGTACAGATACCTAAATGCCTTGTTAGCGCTTCTGTCTGTCTGTCTGTCTGTCTGTCTGTCTGTCTGTCTGTCTGTCTGTCTGTCTCTGTCTCTGTCTCTGTCTCTGTCTCTTTCTGTCTCTCTCGCTCTCTCTCTATTTCTCTCAGTCTCTCTCTCCCTCTGCCTTTCCATCATCAGTTGTTATATTGTGTTAGGACACGGGTTCGTAACCACAAGTGAGTATGTGTTACGTTACGTTGTGTTACGTTGTGTAGTGTGTTGGGGTGTGTGTGCTACTATGTGTTGCGTCATGAAGTGTTAGTATTTTTTTGTGTGTGTGTGTATGTTAGTATTAGTGTGTGTGTGTGTGTGTGTGTGTGTGGGGGTGTGTGTGTTTTGTGTCAAAGCAGCATCCATCACAGGAAGTGCTCCTGTTCCTCCAGGGTTAATGGCGTGGTTTCTGCTTATGACAACACCTCACCATAACAATAAACAGGAAACAGCTGAATCTTATCTCCTCATCCTCCTCATCCCTCCTCCTCATCCCTCCTCCTCCTGCCCCTCCTCCTCATCCCTGCTCTGCTTCCCCCCTCCTCCTCCGTCCCCCTCCTCTGCATCCTTTCTTCGAACTTGACCTTCATTTCATGTCTTCCTCTTCCACTCACGTCCCTGAAAGCCCTCTGACTGGGGGAAGACCTTGAGAATGCGTGTGTAAAAACCCCCTTTGTGCTACGCTCTCTGAGGTCAGTATCTGGTCGTGACCGGGTCATGTAGTGGTCCTTCGTGCTCTCTGAGGTCAAAATCTGGTTGTGACCGGGTCATGTAGTGGTCCTTCGTGCTCTCTGAGGTCAAAATCTGGTTGTGACCGGGTCATGTAGTGGTCCTTCGTGCTCTCTGAGGTCAGTATCTGGTCGTGACCGGGTCATATAGTGGTCCGTGCTCTCTGAGGTCAGTATCTGGTCGTGACCGGGTCATAGAGTGGTCCTTCGTGCTCTCTGAGGTCAGTATCTGGTCGTGACCGGGTCATATAGTGGTCCTTCGTGCTCTCTGAGGTCAAAATCTGGTTGTGACCGGGTCATGTAGTGGTCCTTCGTGCTCTCTGAGGTCAGTATCTGGTTGTGACCGGGTCATGTAGTGGTCCTTCGCGCTCTCTGAGGTCAGTATCTGGTCGTGACTGGGTCATGTAGTGGTCCTTCGTGCTCTCTGAGGTCAGTATCTGGTTGTGACCGGGTCATGTAGTGGTCCTTCGTGCTCTCTGAGGTCAGTATCTGGTTGTGACCGGGTCATGTAGTGGTCCTTTGTGCTCTCTGAGGTCAGTATCTGGTTGTGACCGGGTCATGTAGTGGTCCTTCGCGCTCTCTGAGGTCAGTATCTGGTTGTGACCGGGTCATGTAGTGGTCCTTCGTGCTCTCTGAGGTCAGTATCTGATTGTGACCGGGTCATGTAGTGGTCCTTCGTGCTCTCTGAGGTCAGTAACTGGTTGTGACCGGGTCATGTAGTGGTCCTTCGTGCTCTCTGAGGTCAGTATCTGGTTGTGACCGGGTCATGTAGTGGTCCTTCGCGCTCTCTGAGGTCAGTATCTGGTTGTGACCGGGTCATGTAGTGGTCCTTCGTGCTCTCTGAGGTCAGTATCTGGTTGTGACCGGGTCATGTAGTGGTCCTTCGTGCTCTCTGAGGTCAGTATCTGGTCGTGACCGGGTCATGTAGTGGTCCTTCGTGCTCTCTGAGATCAGTATCTGGTCGTGACCGGGTCACTAACCCACTATACAGACAGAGAGCTGTGAGTTCACTAACCCACTATACAGACAGAGAGCTGAAGGTACACTAACACACTATACAGACAGAGAGCTTTGAGTTCACTAACACACTATACAGACAGACAGCTGTGAGTTCACTAACACACTATACAGACAGAGAGCTGTGAGTACACTAACACACTATACAGACAGACAGCTGTGAGTTCACTAACACACTATACAGACAGAGAGCTGTGAGTTCACTAACACACCATACAGACAGAGAGCTGTGAGTTCACTAACACACTATACAGACAGAGAGCTGTGAGTTCACTAACACACTATACAGACAGAGAGCTGTGAGTTCACTAACACACTATACAGACAGAGAGCTGTGAGTTCACTAACACACTATACAGACAGAGAGCTGTGAGTTCACTAACACACTATACAGACAGAGAGCTGTGACTTCACTAACACACTATACAGTCAGACAGCTGTGAGTTCACTAACACACTATACAGACAGAGAGCTGTGAGTTCACTAACACACTATACAGTCAGACAGCTGTGAGTTCACTAACACACTATACAGACAGAGAGCTGTGAGTTCACTAACACACTATACAGTCAGACAGCTGTGAGTTCACTAACACACTATACAGTCAGACAGCTGTGAGTTCACTAACACACTATACAGACAGAGAGCTGTGAATACACTAACACACTATACAGACAGAGAGCTGTGGGTACACTAACACACTATACAGACAGAAAGGGCTACAGATTGGTCTCACACACACACACACACGCACGCGCACGCATACGCACACACATACGCGATTCGTCATAACATCAGCCTCACACAAGTCACTCACCCAAGGTAATAATTGAGATTTTATTAACACGTAACGAGGAGGCATCTCTACATCCCTGTCACAGCACACAAACCAACTGAAACACACACATCATACTCAATATTTACTCAAATACACACACACAACACACACAACACACACATATTGTTTCATGTCCCTCTAAATCTGTCGTGTTCTCTGTAGGCCTGTTGAGTGAGCTCAGAATAGCCAGCATTGTGTTTGTGTGCATAGAGGTGCG
Organism: Salvelinus namaycush; assembly: GCF_016432855.1. Taxonomy (NCBI): domain Eukaryota; kingdom Metazoa; phylum Chordata; class Actinopteri; order Salmoniformes; family Salmonidae; genus Salvelinus; species Salvelinus namaycush. The sequence goes on along the minus strand of NC_052332.1, from coordinate 39,946,333 downwards.
ACTGGATTTTTCCCACGATGCTGTTCACCGGCGGGGGCATGGCAGGGAAGGAAGCTGACGGAGAAGAATGCCGGGCCTGGCGCACACACACACGCACACACGCACACACACACACACACACACACACACACACACACACACACACACACACACACACACACACACACACACACACACACACACACACACACACACACACACACACACACACACACACACACACACACACATCCATACATCCACACACCCCCACACACACACACACACACACTATTACTGATGTGGAACACTGAGTCCACACACACACACACACACACACATACAGGACGTTCTCAGCGTTGGTGAGTTCCTGTGTGTGTGTTCCTGTGTTGTGGAGAGTCTGCATTAGAGGGACAATGGCAGGTAGAGAGATCTTTCACCAGCTATTCACTATGTGGTAATGAAGCAGTCAACTCTATTATGAGTATTATGGCTCTGACTATAACGAATACTGTGACTACAACTATTAGGAGTATTATGGCTATTACTGATAACAATGGATTGGTAATAGACAATCTCTCTGGAAGTGCAGTTAGTTCATTTCTCTTTGTGTTGTTTCACACCCAGAGAGCTCTAGGAGTCCTTAAAGGGATGTGGTTACTGTTACTGATGTGGAACACTGAGTCCTTAAAGGGATCTGGTTACTATTATTGATGTGGAACACTGAGTCCTTAAAGGGATCTGGTTACTATTACTGATGTGGAACACTGAGTCCTTAAAGGGATCTGGTTACTATTACTGATGTGGAACACTGAGTCCTTAAAGGGATCTGGTTACTATTACTGATGTGGAATACTGAGTCCTTAAAGGGATGTGGTTACTATTACTGATGTGGAACACTCAGTCCTTAAAGGGATGTGGTTACTATTACTGATGTGGAACACTGAGTCCTTAAAGGGATGTGGTTACTGTTACTGATGTGGAATACTGAGTCCTTAAAGGGATGTGGTTACTATTATTGATGTGGAACACTGAGTCCTTAAAGGGATGTGGTTACTATTACTGATGTGGAACACTGAGTCCTTAAAGGGATGTGGTTACTGTTACTGATGTGGAATACTGAGTCCTTAAAGGGATGTGGTTACTATTACTGATGTGGAACACTGAGTCCTTAAAGGGATGTGGTTACTATTACTGATGTGGAACACTGAGTCCTTAAAGGGATGTGGTTACTATTACTGATGTGGAATACTGAGTCCTTAAAGGGATCTGGTTACTATTACTGATGTGGAACACTGAGTCCTTAAAGGGATGTGGTTACTGTTACTGATTATTGTGCACTAAAACCGGAGTTCCAAGACGTTTTCACTTCTGCCGCCTTTCCAGCACTAGGAAACAACAATGCAGTTTTAAAGCTAATTTTCCTGCAATTCTATACATTTTCACATGTCTAATGTGTATTCATGTGATATTTAAGTGACTCAAACATCACATGAAACTCTATTGGCAAATTTTTTTTTGCTTAATTAAAAAACACTCTTTAAGGTATGCAATAAGTGACTTGACAAGAGGAAACCTGATGATACAATAACCAATTTCGATAGTGTACCTTGCGTATTCTACTAGTATAACTTTCAAAGAGTACGGTGAAAGCTGGATTGAGTTCTTTTAAAAATTAAAAGGGGGGCGCGCCCCACAGTTTGGGAACCACTGCACTAAAACATATAAAAGAAGCTCAGAGTTGAGAAGAAAATAGAGTATCTTAGTTGATGGGGCCTCTCTAGAATTAGAATCAGAAAACGTGATTGACTTCTTCTGTATTGCTCAAGTCTTCCTCCCTCTTGCTCTCCGTGCCTGTCAGAATGGTTAACTCCTCTACCATCTGTCTGTCTCTCAATCTTTAGCTGAATGGTCTTCACCAGACCTGAACACTATGGCATGGTAGATGGACTTCAGCCAATCATAATGGACCGTATGTCTGCTGAACCAATTAGGGCTGAGTGTCACACATACAGCACTGGGAGAGGAGAGGAGAAGCGGTGTCAGGGGGGGGGGGGGCAGGAGAGGAGAGGAGGGGAGAAGAGGTGTCAGAGGGGGGGGGGGGGGGGGGGGGGGGGGGGGGGGGGGGGGGGGGGGGGGGGGGGGGGGGGGGGGGGGGGGGGGGGGGAGGGGGGGGGGGGGGGGTGGGGGGGGGGGGGGGGGGGGGGGGGGGGACAGGAGGAGAGAGGGAGGGAAGAGGTGCAGGGGGGGGGGGGGGGGGGGGGGGGGGGGGGGGGGGGGGGGGGGGGGGGGGGGGGGGGGGGGGGGGGGGGGGGGGGGGGGGGGGGGGGGGGGGGGGGGGGGGGGGGGGGGGGGGGGGGGGGGGGGGAGGGGGGGGGGGGGGGGGGGGGGGGGGTGGAGAGAGAGGGATGGAAGGAGGGGAGAAGAGGTGTCCAGAGGGGGGAGGGGGGGGGGGGGGGACAGAGAGGAGAGAGAGGAGTGGAGAAGAGGTGTCAGAGGGGGGGGGGGGGGGGGTGGGGGGGGGGGAGGGGAGGGGGGGGGGGGCGGGGGGGGGGGGGAAGGAGATAGTGAGAGGAGTGAAGAGGAGGAAGGGGGGGGTCGAGAGAGAACGGCTGATGAAGGGGGGGAAGGGGGGGGTCGAGAGGGGGCGAGAGGGAGGAAAAAAAGGGTTCCTTATGGATGGAGGGCGTTGTATCAGTAGTATAGGCGAGGGCGCGAGCGCGTTGGGGGGGGAGCGGGGCGCTTGGAGACTCTCTCGCGAGGGGATGTCAGGGGGGGGCTGAGTGGAGATTAGGGGGGGTGGGTGATGTAATTTCGGTAGATGGGTTGTAGGGATGTTTGTCTT
>NC_052332.1:39797805-39943409 GCF_016432855.1 Salvelinus namaycush | reverse complement strand
TCTCAGACAGAGTGTAACAGATGAGTTGTTTACCTGTTGTCTCAGACAGAGTGTAACAGAGAGTTGTTACCTGTTGGTCCCAGACAGAGTGTAACAGAGAGGTGTTACCTGTTGGTCCTCCCAGACAGAGTGAAACAGAGAGTTGTTACCTGTTGGTCCCAGACAGAGTGAACAGAGAGTTGTTACCTGTTGGTCTCAGACAGAGTGTAACAGAGAGTTGTTACCTGTTGGTCTCAGACAGAGTGTAAAGAGAGTTGTTACCTGTTGGTCCCAGACAGAGTGTAACAGAGAGTTGTTACCTGTTGGTCTCAGGACAGAGTGTAACAGAGAGTGTTACCTGTTGGTCTCAGACAGAGGTAACAGAGAGTTGTTACCTATTGTCCCAGACAGAGTGTAACAGAGAGTGTTACCTGTTGGTCTCTAGACAGAGTGTAACAGAGAGTTGTTACCTGTTGGTCTCCAAACAGAGTGTAACAGAGAGTTGTTACCTGTTGGTCCCAGACAGAGTGTAACAGGAGTTGTTACCTGTTGGTCTCAGACAGAGTGTAACAGAAAGTTGTTACCTGTGGTCTCCAGACAGAGTGAACAGAGAGTTGTTACTGTTGGTCTCAGACAGAGTGTAACAGAGAGTTGTTAACCTGTTGGGCTCAAACAGAAGGTAACAGAGAGTTGTTACCTGTTGGTCTCAGACAGAGTGTAACAGAGAGTTGTTACCTGTTGGTCCCCAGACAGAGTGTAACAGAGAGTGTACCTGTTGGTCTCAGACAGAGTGTAACAGAGTTGTTCACCGTTGGTCTCCAGACAGAGTGTAACAGAGAGTTGTTACCTGTTGGTCTCCAGACAGAGTGTAACAGAGAGTTGTTACCTGTTGGTCTCAGACAGAGTGTAACAGAGAGTTGTTACCTGTTGGTCCCCAGACAGAGTGTAACAGAGAGTTGTTACCTGTTGGTCCCGAGACAGAGTGAACAGAGAGTTGTTACCTGTTGGTCCCCAGACAGAGTGTAACAGAGAGTTGTTACCTGTTGGTCCCCAGACAGAGTGTAACAGAGAGTTGTTACCTGTTGGTCTCCAGACAGAAGGTAACAGAGAGTTGTTACCTGTTGGTCCCAGACAGAGTGTAACAGAGAGTTGTTACTTGTTGGTCCCAGACAGAGTGTAACAGAGAGTTGTTACCTGTTGGTCTCAGACAGAGTGTAACAGAGAGTTGTTACCTGTTGGTCCCCAGACAGAGTGTAACAGAGAGTTGTACCTGTTGGTCTCAGACAGAGTGTAACAGAGAGTTGTTACCTGTTGGTCCCAGACAGAGTGTAACAGAGAGTTGTTACCTGTTGGTCCCCAGACAGAGTGAAACAGAGAGTTGTTACCTGTTGGTCCCCAGACAGAGTGTAACAGAGAGTTGTTACCTGTTGGTCTCAGACAGAGTGTAACAGAGAGTTGTTACCTGTTGGTCCCAGACAGAGTGTAACAGAGAGTTGTTACCTGTTGGTCCCCAGACAGAGTGAAACAGAGAGTTGTTACCTGTTGGTCCCCAGACAGAGTGTAACAGAGAGTTGTTACCTGTTGGTCCCCAGACAGAGTGTAACAGAGAGTTGTTACCTGTTGGTCTCAGACAGAGTGTAACAGAGAGTTGTTACCTGTTGGTCTCAGACAGAGTGTAACAGAGAGTTGTTACCTGTTGGTCCCCAGACAGAGTGTAACAGAGAGTTGTTACCTGTTGGTCTCAGACAGAGTGTAACAGAGAGTTGTTACCTGTTGGTCCCCAGACAGAGTGAAACAGAGAGTTGTTACCTGTTGGTCCCCAGACAGAGTGTAACAGAGAGTTGTTACCTGTTGGTCCCAGACAGAGTGTAACAGAGAGTTGTTACCTGTTGGTCCCCAGACAGAGTGAAACAGAGAGTTGTTACCTGTTGGTCCCCAGACAGAGTGTAACAGAGAGTTGTTACCTGTTGGTCCCAGACAGAGTGTAACAGAGAGTTGTTACCTGTTGGTCCCCAGACAGAGTGAAACAGAGAGTTGTTACCTGTTGGTCCCCAGACAGAGTGTAACAGAGAGTTGTTACCTGTTGGTCTCAGACAGAGTGTAACAGAGAGTTGTTACCTGTTGGTCCCCAGACAGAGTGTAACAGAGAGTTGTTACCTGTTGGTCTCCAGACAGAGTGTAACAGAGAGTTGTACCTGTTGGTCTCAGACAGAGTGTAACAGAGAGTTGTTACCTGTTGGTCCCCAGACAGAGTGTAACAGAGAGTTGTTACCTGTTGGTCTCAGACAGAGTGTAACAGAGAGTTGTTACCTGTTGGTCCCCAGACAGAGTGTAACAGAGAGTTGTTACCTGTTGGTCCCCAGACAGAGTGAAACAGAGAGTTGTTACCTGTTGGTCCCCAGACAGAGTGTAACAGAGAGTTGTTACCTGTTGGTCCCAGACAGAGTGTAACAGAGAGTTGTTACCTGTTGGTCCCCAGACAGAGTGAAACAGAGAGTTGTTACCTGTTGGTCCCCAGACAGAGTGTAACAGAGAGTTGTTACCTGTTGGTCTCAGACAGAGTGTAACAGAGAGTTGTTACCTGTTGGTCCCAGACAGAGTGTAACAGAGAGGTGTTACCTGTTGGTCCCCAGACAGAGTGAAACAGAGAGTTGTTACCTGTTGGTCTCCAGACAGAGTGAAACAGAGAGTTGTTACCTGTTGGTCTCAGACAGAGTGTAACAGAGAGTTGTTACCTGTTGGTCTCCAGACAGAGTGTAATAGAGAGTTGTTACCTGTTGGTCCCAGACAGAGTGTAACAGAGAGTTGTTACCTGTTGGTCTCAGACAGAGTGTAACAGAGAGTTGTTACCTGTTGGTCTCAGACAGAGTGTAACAGAGAGTTGTTACCTATTGGTCCCAGACAGAGTGTAACAGAGAGTTGTTACCTGTTGGTCTCTAGACAGAGTGTAACAGAGAGTTGTTACCTGTTGGTCTCCAAACAGAGTGTAACAGAGAGTTGTTACCTGTTGGTCCCCAGACAGAGTGTAACAGAGAGTTGTTACCTGTTGGTCTCAGACAGAGTGTAACAGAAAGTTGTTACCTGTTGGTCTCCAGACAGAGTGAAACAGAGAGTTGTTACCTGTTGGTCTCAGACAGAGTGTAACAGAGAGTTGTTACCTGTTGGTCTCCAAACAGAGTGTAACAGAGAGTTGTTACCTGTTGGTCTCAGACAGAGTGTAACAGAGAGTTGTTAGCTGTTGGTCCCCAGACAGAGTGTAACAGAGAGTTGTTACCTGTTGGTCTCAGACAGAGTGTAACAGAGTTGTTACCTGTTGGTCTCCAGACAGAGTGTAACAGAGAGTTGTTACCTGTTGGTCTCAGACAGAGTGTAACAGAGAGTTGTTACCTGTTGGTCCCCAGACAGAGTGTAACAGAGAGTTGTTACCTGTTGGTCCCGAGACAGAGTGAAACAGAGAGTTGTTACCTGTTGGTCCCCAGACAGAGTGTAACAGAGAGTTGTTACCTGTTGGTCCCCAGACAGAGTGTAACAGAGAGTTGTTACCTGTTGGTCTCCAGACAGAAGGTAACAGAGAGTTGTTACCTGTTGGTCCCAGACAGAGTGTAACAGAGAGTTGTTACTTGTTGGTCCCAGACAGAGTGTAACAGAGAGTTGTTACCTGTTGATCTCAGACAGAGTGTAACAGAGAGTTGTTACCTGTTGGTCCCCAGACAGAGTGTAACAGAGAGTTGTTACCTGTTGGTCTCAGACAGAGTGTAACAGAGAGTTGTTACCTGTTGGTCCCAGACAGAGTGTAACAGAGAGTTGTTACCTGTTGGTCCCCAGACAGAGTGAAACAGAGAGTTGTTACCTGTTGGTCCCCAGACAGAGTGTAACAGAGAGTTGTTACCTGTTGGTCTCAGACAGAGTGTAACAGAGAGTTGTTACCTGTTGGTCCCAGACAGAGTGTAACAGAGAGTTGTTACCTGTTGGTCCCCAGACAGAGTGAAACAGAGAGTTGTTACCTGTTGGTCCCCAGACAGAGTGTAACAGAGAGTTGTTACCTGTTGGTCCCCAGACAGAGTGTAACAGAGAGTTGTTACCTGTTGGTTTCAGACAGAGTGTAACAGAGAGTTGTTACCTGTTGGTCTCAGACAGAGTGTAACAGAGAGTTGTTACCTGTTGGTCCCCAGACAGAGTGTAACAGAGAGTTGTTACCTGTTGGTCTCAGACAGAGTGTAACAGAGAGTTGTTACCTGTTGGTCCCCAGACAGAGTGAAACAGAGAGTTGTTACCTGTTGGTCCCCAGACAGAGTGTAACAGAGAGTTGTTACCTGTTGGTCCCAGACAGAGTGTAACAGAGAGTTGTTACCTGTTGGTCCCCAGACAGAGTGAAACAGAGAGTTGTTACCTGTTGGTCCCCAGACAGAGTGTAACAGAGAGTTGTTACCTGTTGGTCCCAGACAGAGTGTAACAGAGAGTTGTTACCTGTTGGTCCCCAGACAGAGTGAAACAGAGAGTTGTTACCTGTTGGTCCCCAGACAGAGTGTAACAGAGAGTTGTTACCTGTTGGTCTCAGACAGAGTGTAACAGAGAGTTGTTACCTGTTGGTCCCCAGACAGAGTGTAACAGAGAGTTGTTACCTGTTGGTCTCCAGACAGAGTGTAACAGAGAGTTGTTACCTGTTGGTCTCAGACAGAGTGTAACAGAGAGTTGTTACCTGTTGGTCTCAGACAGAGTGTAACAGAGAGCTGTTACCTGTTGGTCTCCAGACAGAGTGTAACAGAGAGTTGCTACCTGTTTGTCTCCAGACAGGGTGTAACAGAGAGTTGTTACCTGTTGGTCCCCAGACAGAGTGTAACAGAGAGTTGTTACCTGTTGGTCTCCAGACAGAAGGTAACAGAGAGTTGTTACCTGTTGGTCCCAGACAGAGTGTAACAGAGAGTTGTTACCTGTTGGTCTCAGACAGAGTGTAACAGAGAGTTGTTACCTGTTGGTCTCCAGACAGAGTGTAACAGAGAGTTGTTACCTGTTGGTCTCCAGACAGAGTGTAACAGAGAGTTGTTACCTGTTGGTCCCAGACAGAGTGTAACAGAGAGTTGTTACCTGTTGGTCCCCAGACAGAGTGTAACAGAGAGTTGTTACCTGTTGGTCCCAGACAGAGTGTAACAGAGAGTTGTTACCTGTTGGTCTCCAGACAGAGTGAAACAGAGAGTTGTTACCTGTTGGTCCCCAGACAGAGTGTAACAGAGAGTTGTTACCTGTTGGTCCCCAGACAGAGTGAAACAGAGAGTTGTTACCTGTTGGTCCCCAGACAGAGTGTAACAGAGAGTTGTTACCTGTTGGTCCCAGACAGAGTGTAACAGAGAGTTGTTACCTGTTGGTCCCCAGACAGAGTGAAACAGAGAGTTGTTACCTGTTGGTCCCCAGACAGAGTGTAACAGAGAGTTGTTACCTGTTGGTCTCAGACAGAGTGTAACAGAGAGTTGTTACCTGTTGGTCCCAGACAGAGTGTAACAGAGAGTTGTTACCTGTTGGTCCCAGACAGAGTGTAACAGAGAGTTGTTACCTGTTGGTCCCCAGACAGAGTGAAACAGAGAGTTGTTACCTGTTGGTCCCCAGACAGAGTGTAACAGAGAGTTGTTACCTGTTGGTCTCAGACAGAGTGTAACAGAGAGTTGTTACCTGTTGGTCTCAGACAGAGTGTAACAGAGAGTTGTTACCTGTTGGTCTCAGACAGAGTGTAACAGAGAGTTGTTACCTGTTGGTCTCCAGACAGAGTGAAACAGAGAGTTGTTACCTGTTGGTCCCCAGACAGAGTGTAACAGAGAGTTGTTACCTGTTGGTCCCAGACAGAGTGTAACAGAGAGTTGTTACCTGTTGGTCCCCAGACAGAGTGAAACAGAGAGTTGTTACCTGTTGGTCCCCAGACAGAGTGTAACAGAGAGTTGTTACCTGTTGGTCCCAGACAGAGTGTAACAGAGAGTTGTTACCTGTTGGTCCCCAGACAGAGTGAAACAGAGAGTTGTTACCTGTTGGTCCCCAGACAGAGTGAAACAGAGAGTTGTTACCTGTTGGTCCCCAGACAGAGTGTAACAGAGAGTTGTTACCTGTTGGTCTCAGACAGAGTGTAACAGAGAGTTGTTACCTGTTGGTCCCAGACAGAGTGTAACAGAGAGTTGTTACCTGTTGGTCCCCAGACAGAGTGTAACAGAGAGTTGTTACCTGTTGGTCCCAGACAGAGTGTAACAGAGAGTTGTTACCTGTTGGTCTCCAGACAGAGTGAAACAGAGAGTTGTTACCTGTTGGTCCCCAGACAGAGTGTAACAGAGAGTTGTTACCTGTTGGTCCCCAGACAGAGTGAAACAGAGAGTTGTTACCTGTTGGTCCCCAGACAGAGTGTAACAGAGAGTTGTTACCTGTTGGTCCCAGACAGAGTGTAACAGAGAGTTGTTACCTGTTGGTCCCCAGACAGAGTGAAACAGAGAGTTGTTACCTGTTGGTCCCCAGACAGAGTGTAACAGAGAGTTGTTACCTGTTGGTCTCAGACAGAGTGTAACAGAGAGTTGTTACCTGTTGGTCCCAGACAGAGTGTAACAGAGAGTTGTTACCTGTTGGTCCCAGACAGAGTGTAACAGAGAGTTGTTACCTGTTGGTCCCCAGACAGAGTGAAACAGAGAGTTGTTACCTGTTGGTCCCCAGACAGAGTGTAACAGAGAGTTGTTACCTGTTGGTCTCAGACAGAGTGTAACAGAGAGTTGTTACCTGTTGGTCTCAGACAGAGTGTAACAGAGAGTTGTTACCTGTTGGTCTCAGACAGAGTGTAACAGAGAGTTGTTACCTGTTGGTCTCCAGACAGAGTGAAACAGAGAGTTGTTACCTGTTGGTCCCCAGACAGAGTGTAACAGAGAGTTGTTACCTGTTGGTCCCAGACAGAGTGTAACAGAGAGTTGTTACCTGTTGGTCCCCAGACAGAGTGAAACAGAGAGTTGTTACCTGTTGGTCCCCAGACAGAGTGTAACAGAGAGTTGTTACCTGTTGGTCTCAGACAGAGTGTAACAGAGAGTTGTTACCTGTTGGTCTCAGACAGAGTGTAACAGAGAGTTGTTACCTGTTGGTCTCAGACAGAGTGTAACAGAGACTTGTTACCTGTTGGTCCCCAGACAGAGTGTAACAGAGAGTTGTTACCTGTTGGTCTCCAGACAGAGTGTAACAGAGAGTTGTTACCTGTTGGTCTCAGACAGAAGGTAACAGAGAGTTGTTACCTGTTGGTCTCCAGACAGAGTGTAACAGAGAGTTGTTACCTGTTGGTCTCAGACAGAGTGTAACAGAGAGTTGTTACCTGTTGGTCTCCAGACAGAGTGTAACAGAGAGTTGTTACCTGTTGGTCTCAGACAGAGTGTAACAGAGAGTTGTTACCTGTTGGTCCCCAGACAGAGTGTAACAGAGAGTTGTTACCTGTTGGTCTCCAGACAGAGTGTAACAGAGAGTTGTTACCTGTTGGTCTCAGACAGAGTGAAACAGAGAGTTGTTACCTGTTGGTCCCCAGACAGAGTGTAACAGAGAGTTGTTACCTGTTGGTCTCAGACAGAGTGTAACAGAGAGTTGTTACCTGTTGGTCTCAGACAGAGTGTAACAGAGAGTTGTTACCTGTTGGTCCCAGACAGAGTGTAACAGAGAGTTGTTACCTGTTGGTCTCAGACAGAGTGTAACAGAGAGTTGTTACCTGTTGGTCCCAGACAGAAGGTAACAGAGAGTTGTTACCTGTTGGTCTCCAGACAGAGTGAAACAGAGAGTTGTTACCTGTTGGTCCCAGACAGAGTGTAACAGAGAGTTGTTACCTGTTGGTCCCAGACAGAGTGTAACAGAGAGTTGTTACCTGTTGGTCCCCAGACAGAGTGAAACAGAGAGTTGTTACCTGTTGGTCCCCAGACAGAGTGTAACAGAGAGTTGTTACCTGTTGGTCCCAGACAGAGTGTAACAGAGAGTTGTTACCTGTTGGTCCCCAGACAGAGTGAAACAGAGAGTTGTTACCTGTTGGTCCCCAGACAGAGTGTAACAGAGAGTTGTTACCTGTTGGTCTCAGACAGAGTGTAACAGAGAGTTGTTACCTGTTGGTCTCCAGACAGAGTGTAACAGAGAGTTGTTACCTGTTGGTCCCAGACAGAGTGTAACAGAGAGTTGTTACCTGTTGGTCCCCAGACAGAGTGAAACAGAGAGTTGTTACCTGTTGGTCCCCAGACAGAGTGTAACAGAGAGTTGTTACCTGTTGGTCTCCAGACAGAGTGTAACAGAGAGTTGTTACCTGTTGGTCTCAGACAGAGTGTAACAGAGAGTTGTTAACTGTTGGTCTCAGACAGAGTGTAACAGAGAGCTGTTACCTGTTGGTCTCCAGACAGAGTGTAACAGAGAGTTGCTACCTGTTTGTCTCCAGACAGGGTGTAACAGAGAGTTGTTACCTGTTGGTCCCCAGACAGAGTGTAACAGAGAGTTGTTACCTGTTGGTCTCCAGACAGAAGGTAACAGAGAGTTGTTACCTGTTGGTCCCAGACAGAGTGTAACAGAGAGTTGTTACCTGTTGGTCTCAGACAGAGTGTAACAGAGAGTTGTTACCTGTTGGTCTCCAGACAGAGTGTAACAGAGAGTTGTTACCTGTTGGTCTCCAGACAGAGTGTAACAGAGAGTTGTTACCTGTTGGTCCCAGACAGAGTGTAACAGAGAGTTGTTACCTGTTGGTCTCCAGACAGAGTGAAACAGAGAGTTGTTACCTGTTGGTCTCCAGACAGAGTGTAACAGAGAGTTGTTACCTGTTGGTCCCAGACAGAGTGTAACAGAGAGTTGTTACCTGTTGGTCTCCAGACAGAGTGTAACAGAGAGTTGTTACCTGTTGGTCTCAGACAGAAGGTAACAGAGAGTTGTTACCTGTTGGTCTCCAGACAGAGTGAAACAGAGTTGTTACCTGTTGGTCTCAGACAGAGTGTAACAGAGAGTTGTTACCTGTTGGTCCCAGACAGAGTGTAACAGAGAGTTGTTACCTGTTGGTCCCCAGACAGAGTGAAACAGAGAGTTGTTACCTGTTGGTCCCCAGACAGAGTGTAACAGAGAGTTGTTACCTGTTGGTCCCAGACAGAGTGAAACAGAGAGTTGTTACCTGTTGGTCCCCAGACAGAGTGAAACAGAGAGTTGTTACCTGTTGGTCCCCAGACAGAGTGTAACAGAGAGTTGTTACCTGTTGGTCTCAGACAGAGTGTAACAGAGAGTTGTTACCTGTTGGTCTCCAGACAGAGTGTAACAGAGAGTTGTTACCTGTTGGTCCCCAGACAGAGTGTAACAGAGAGTTGTTACCTGTTGGTCTCCAGACAGAGTGTAACAGAGAGTTGTTACCTGTTGGTCTCAGACAGAGTGTAACAGAGAGTTGTTACCTGTTGGTCCCCAGACAGAGTGTAACAGAGAGTTGTTACCTGTTGGTCTCCAGACAGAGTGTAACAGAGAGTTGTTAACTGTTGGTCTCAGACAGAGTGTAACAGAGAGCTGTTACCTGTTGGTCTCCAGACAGAGTGTAACAGAGAGTTGCTACCTGTTTGTCTCCAGACAGGGTGTAACAGAGAGTTGTTACCTGTTGGTCCCCAGACAGAGTGTAACAGAGAGTTGTTACCTGTTGGTCTCCAGACAGAAGGTAACAGAGAGTTGTTACCTGTTGGTCCCAGACAGAGTGTAACAGAGAGTTGTTACCTGTTGGTCTCCAGACAGAGTGTAACAGAGAGTTGTTACCTGTTGGTCTCCAGACAGAGTGTAACAGAGAGTTGTTACCTGTTGGTCTCAGACAGAGTGTAACAGAGAGTTGTTACCTGTTGGTCCCCAGACAGAGTGTAACAGAGAGTTGTTACCTGTTGGTCCCGAGACAGAGTGAAACAGAGAGTTGTTACCTGTTGGTCTCAGACAGAGTGTAACAGAGAGTTGTTACCTGTTGGTCTCCAGACAGAGTGAAACAGAGAGTTGTTACCTGTTGGTCCCCAGACAGAGTGTAACAGAGAGTTGTTACCTGTTGGTCCCAGACAGAGTGTAACAGAGAGTTGTTACCTGTTGGTCCCAGACAGAGTGAAACAGAGAGTTGTTAACTGTTGTTTCCCAGACAGAGTGAAACAGAGAGTTGTTACCTGTTGGTCCCCAGACAGAGTGTAACAGAGAGTTGTTACCTGTTGGTCCCAGACAGAGTGTAACAGAGAGTTGTTACCTGTTGGTCCCAGACAGAGTGTAACAGAGAGTTGTTACCTGTTGGTCCCCAGACAGAGTGAAACAGAGAGTTGTTACCTGTTGGTCCCCAGACAGAGTGTAACAGAGAGTTGTTACCTGTTGGTCTCAGACAGAGTGTAACAGAGAGTTGTTACCTGTTGGTCTCAGACAGAGTGTAACAGAGAGTTGTTACCTGTTGGTCTCAGACAGAGTGTAACAGAGAGTTGTTACCTGTTGGTCTCCAGACAGAGTGAAACAGAGAGTTGTTACCTGTTGGTCCCCAGACAGAGTGTAACAGAGAGTTGTTACCTGTTGGTCTCCAGACAGAGTGTAACAGAGAGTTGTTACCTGTTGGTCTCAGACAGAGTGTAACAGAGAGTTGTTACCTGTTGGTCCCAGACAGAAGGTAACAGAGAGTTGTTACCTGTTGGTCTCCAGACAGAGTGAAACAGAGAGTTGTTACCTGTTGGTCCCCAGACAGAGTGAAACAGAGAGTTGTTACCTGTTGGTCCCAGACAGAAGGTAACAGAGAGTTGTTACCTGTTGGTCCCAGACAGAGTGTAACAGAGAGTTGTTACCTGTTGGTCCCAGACAGAAGGTAACAGAGAGTTGTTACCTGTTGGTCCCAGACAGAGTGTAACAGAGAGTTGTTACCTGTTGGTCTCCAGACAGAGTGTAACAGAGAGTTGTTACCTGTTGGTCTCCAGACAGAGTGAAACAGAGAGTTGTTACCTGTTGGTCTCCAGACAGAGTAAAACAGAGAGTTGTTACCTGTTGGTCTCCAGACAGAGTGTAACAGAGAGTTGTTACCTGTTGGTCCCAGACAGAAGGTAACAGAGAGTTGTATACTGTAGTTATAAAGCAGAATGCCTTCTACATGGTTTGTAGCAGGGACTCCAGACAATGTTTTCCCCATGTCCATGACTGAGAGCTCAAACACACGCAACCCTATAGCCAGCTGTTTTCCCTGGGTCCATGACCAGCTGTGTCCGTGTGTTTGGTTTCCACACAATGCTTCTCTTCTCTGAACCAAGAAATCCTGATATTCACCGTACACTCCCAGACCCTCACCCATACAGTGTGTTTGTGTCTGCAATAACATATGTTTGTGGGTATGTGCTTTACTGATGTGAATACAGGTGTGTCCCAAGAGTACTATCAATAAAATCTCCAACGACATCCAAGCGTGAAAAGGAGAGAGTGAGAGAAAGGAGACCTCAGTCTATTTGACATACAGCCCATCCTGGATCTAATCTGTGGTATCAGCCCCACAAAGCTCTCTCAGCTGACACACACACACACACACACACACACACGCGCTGCTGCGGCGCTGTGCGTCATCAGTACTAAATCAGGCTGTCGCAAAGCAAAGCATAACAGAGCAGAGCAGAGCATAACAGAGCAGAGCAGAGCTTAACAGAGCAGAGCAGAGCTTAACAGAGCAGAGCAGAGCTTAACAGAGCAGGACATAGCAGAGCAGAGCAGAAAAGGACATAACAGAGCAGAGCAGAGCTTAACAGAGCAGAGCAGAGCTTAACAGAGCAGGACATAGCAGAGCAGAGCAGAAAAGGACATAACAGAGCAGAGCAGAGCATAACAGAGCAGAGCAGAGCATAACAGAGCAGAGCAGAGCTTAACAGAGCAGAGCAGAGCTTAACAGAGCAGGACATAGCAGAGCAGAGCAGAAAAGGACATAACAGAGCAGAGCAGAGCATAACAGAGCAGAGCAGAGCTTAACAGAGCAGAGCAGAGCATAACAGAGCAGAGCAGAGCTTAACAGAGCAGAGCAGAGCTTAACAGAGCAGGACATAGCAGAGCAGAGCAGAAAACGACATAACAGAGCAGAGCAGAGCAGAGCAGAAAATGACATAGCAGAGCAGAGCAGAGCAGAGCAGAAAAGGACATAACAGAGCAGAGCAGAGCAGAGCAGAAAATGACATAGCAGAGCAGAGCATAACAGAACAGAGTGGTGACAGTAGTCTGTAGCCGTGCCGGTACGGGCCTCTACCCCCACGTGGAGCCTGGCACTGTAGTTGACAGCCAGCCCTGACACATGGTCACAAAATGGGCCTGGGAACCCCTCTGGGGAGCTGGCTGGGATCCATCATCACCCCCTTATGCCTCCACACATCTGGCCTACTGGAAGACATCAGGAAGAGGGGGGAGAGGAGTGTAAGAAGAGCAGAGTGGGGGGAGAGTGGGGAGGCAGTTAGGAGGGGAGAGGGTGAGAGTTGGTAAGGGTGTCTTGGTTGGCTGGGAGACTTGCAGCTGACTCAAAATCAAAATCACATTGTATTCGTCATATGCTTCGTAAACAACTAACAGTGAAATGCTTCCTTACAGGCCTTTCTAACAATGCAGAGAGAAATTAAACAGAGAAATAATAGAACATTTCAACACGTAATAATAAATACACAATGAGTAACGACGACTTGGCTGTATACACATGGTTCCAGTACTGAGTCAATGATAACTATATACAGGAAGTACCAGGTAATAACTTGGCTACATACACGGGGTACCAGTACTGAATCAATGATAAGTATATACAGGAAGTACCAGGTAATAACTTGGCTACATACACAGGGTACCAGTACTGAGTCAATGATAACTATATACAGGAAGTACCAGGTAATAACTTGGCTACATACACAGGGTACCAGTACTGAGTCAATGATAACTATATACAGGAAGTACCAGGTAATAACTTGGCTATATACACATGGTACCAGTACTGAGTCAATGATAACTAGGTTATATACAGGAAGTACCAGGTAATAACTTGGCTACATACACGGGGTACCAGTACTGAGTCAATGATAACTATATACAGGAAGTACCAGGTAATAACTTGGCTATATACACGGGGTACCAGTACTGAGTCAATGATAACTATATACAGGAAGTACCAGGTAATAACTTGGCTACATACACAGGGTACCAGTACCTAGTCGATGTGCAGGGGTATGAGGTAATTGAGGTAGATATGTACATATACTTTACAGTACATTCGGAAAGTATTCAGACAACTTGACATTTTCCACATTATGTTACGTTACAGCCTTATTCTAAAATTGATTAAATTGATCCTCTCAAGCTCTGTCAGGTTGGATGGGGAGCGTTGCTGCACAGCTATTTTCAGGTCTCCCCAGAGATGTTCGATTGGGTTCAAGTCCGGGCTCTGACTGGGCCACTCAAGGACATTCAGAGACTTGTCCCGAAGCCACTCCTGCATTGTCTTGGCTGTGTGCTTAGGGTCGTTGTCCTGTTGGAAGGTAAACCGTTGTCCCAGTCTGAGGTCCTGAGCGCTCCGGAGAAAGTTTTCATCAAGGATCTCTCTGTACTTTGCTCCGTTTATCTTTCCCTCGATCCTGACTAGTCTCCCAGTCCCTGTCACTGAAAATCATCCCTACAGCATGATGCTGCCACCACCACCATGCTTCACCATAGA
Organism: Salvelinus namaycush; assembly: GCF_016432855.1. Taxonomy (NCBI): domain Eukaryota; kingdom Metazoa; phylum Chordata; class Actinopteri; order Salmoniformes; family Salmonidae; genus Salvelinus; species Salvelinus namaycush. Next base: position 39,929,767 of record NC_052332.1, on the reverse strand, counting down.
GATGGTGCCAGATTTCCGCCAGATGTATATTTTGTCTACCTGTCTGCTTCTCCTACTGTCTAAATAATGTGTAAAAACCCTAAAGAAAGCAAGAAACACTCCACTACAGAGTGAAGTACAGAGTGAAGTACAGAGTGAAGTACAGAGTGAAGTACAGAGTGAAGTACAGAGTGAAGTACAGAGTGCAGATAAAGGGAGAACATAAACCATAGGTGGAAGAATAGCATTGGTTCTGCTATGTTTATCTAACTCTCTATGAAGGACACACACACACACACACACACACACACACACACACACACACACACACACACACACACACACACACACACACACACACACACACACACACACACACACAGCCTGCGGAGTCCTCTGTAGCTGGAGGGCGATGGAGCGGTGTGTTATTGTTGATATACTCTGTCTATACACACAGCAGAGGTGTCCTCTGTAGCTGGACACACAGCAGAGGAGTCCTCTGTAGCTGGACACACAGCAGAGGAGTCCTCTGTAGCTGGACACACAGCAGAGGAGTCCTCTGTAGCTGGACACACAGCAGAGGTGTCCAGACACCAGACAATGGTTGTACCCCAAATATCTCCCTATTCAGTGGACTAGTTTATTCAGATCCCAAAAGTAGTGCACTATACACAGATTGTACAAAACATTAGGAACATCTTTCTAATATTGAGTTGCACCCTATTTTGCCCTCAGAACAGCCTCAATTCATCGGGTCATGGACTCTACAAGGTGTCGAAAGCGTTCCACAGGGATGCTGGCCCCATGTTGACTCTAATGCTTCCCACAGTTCAATTTGGCTGGATCTCTTTTGGGTGGAGGACCATTCTTGATTCACACAGGAAACTGTTTATCGTGAAGAAAAAAAACAGCAGCGTTGCAGTTCTTGACACAAACCGATGCTCCTGGCACCTACTACCATACCCCGTTCAAAATGTACTTCCAACTTTTGTCTCACCCATTGTCTTGCCCGGGTCCTGGAACACATAGTGAGCATGGAGAGGCGTCACTGCAGTAAGCAGTATAGCTGCGGTATTTAAACAAGTCTGAATATCTTATAGACTAATTTTCTAGACATCAATGTATAGCAAAAACGACACTGTAGAACACCCGGCATTTGCACACATAGTGGGGCTTACAAGACGGCCCATGTTTCATATACATTTTAAAGACACTGAATGTATCAGTAGAACAAATATCACAATGTCTGAATATAACTTTCAAATGCAATAAATCAATGTTAGCTACAGCAGAACCACACACGGTAATATATATATAGGCCCCCCTGCATATGTGATGAATATGAAGCACATATTCAAACTTGTTCTGTGGAGTGAAGTTTAAAAAAAAATAAAAAAAATAAAATGTCCTACCTTAGTTTTCAAAACCTCCCACAATGTCTCTCCCCAAATGGCAAGTTCATTTAACTCCTGAGAGTCAACTTCTCGCTCAAAGCCGTGATCGAGCACGTGGCTGTGACCTTCTCAGGCTGTTCTGAAGACTGTAACGTTAGTGTCTATATTTTCTCCTCTTCGTCTTGAGTGTTAACCCGGGTGTCCTCTTTAGTCTACAAGGTTTCTGCCATTAAATGTGCCTTGGTAGAGGTTCAAAAAAACGTTTTTTTTCTGAGGGCTCTTTGTTGTTTGTTTTTGTTACATCTGATGCGCAGGATATTAATTTACTGTACATCCAAACCATTCTTTTGCTAGTTTAAAATCCCTCCAGTCGTTTCTAGACCCAAACTCCCTACCTTTTTGCATGTTGTACAGCCCAAATGTAAATTCTGCATGACAAGCAAAGGGTTATACATTTGCTTGTTTTTGAACTGCAAATTGCACTGGGGGGGGGGTTATACCTCATATGGAGGACTATAAACGAACATTTTCAAAATTAAAAAGATCAACCAAAGTGTTTTCAAAAGATTCGAGCACACTACTGACAGGAGTCCGGTTCCATTGGATCTAGAGGTGAAAGAGACACACACCTATTTAGTGCTGGCTAGCGGAGTGCTGGCTAGCGGAGTGGAACACTTAGAAAATAAAGGACAGCCGCACACTCTAGGAGCTCGAAAGTATTTAGGTCCAACGTTTCGACAGACAAGCTGTCTTCATCAGGGTATAATGAGATGCGAGATGACTCCATCGGGGGTGCTATCATGTTGAGGGTTGAGGTGTCCATGGGATCTAGGTTGCCTTGACGATAACTCCACATAATCTGTGAGGTGTGACTTGCCAAGTAGCTCTGGTCCCTCTCCAAGTATCTCTGGTCCTTCTCCAAGTATCTCTGGTCCTTCTCCAAGTAGCTCTGGTCCCTCTCCAAGCGGCTTCACTAAGGGCAGTGAGAACCTCACTCCGGAAGTAAGGGGGCTTGACAAATCACACCGGTTTGCCGTTTTGCAAGCCACCCTCCTCATTGCTCATCGGGTCCACATTAAATCCTCTCCAAATATCGCTCTCATTCTCTGCAAGCGCTCTTGACCGTGCATTTAGAGCCAAAGAACAACAACAACAAAAAGTATAAAATACAGTAAACAAAAACATCAGTCTCAAGTCATGCAAATTCATATAAATTCTGAACTTTACCACAACCACCTCACCAACCCCAGACTGAGATAGTAAAGGGGAATTCCAAACTTTAACATTTATCACTATTCCGTTGACTGTAGTTCCCACAAACAGTTTTTTTTTAAATTATATATATACACTGCTCAAAAAAAATAAAGGGAACACTTAAACAACACAATGTAACTCCAAGTCAATCACACTTCTGTGAAATCAAACTGTCCACTTAGGAAGCAACACTGATTGACAATAAATTTCACATGCTGTTGTGCAAATGGAATAGACAACAGATGGAAATTATAGGCAATTAGCAAGACACCCGCAATAAAGGAGTGATTCTGCAGGTGGTGACCACAGACCACTTCTCAGTTCCTATACTTCCTGGCTGATGTTTTGGTCACTTTTGAATGCTGGCAGTGCTTTCACTCTAGTGGTAGCTTGAGACGGAGTCTACAACCCACACAAGTGGCTCAGGTAGTGCAGCTCATCCAGGATGGCACATCAATGCGAGCTGTGGCAAGAAGGTTTGCTGTGTCTGTCAGCGTAGTGTCCAGAGCATGGAGGCGCTACCAGGAGACAGGCCAGTACATCAGGAGACGTGGAGGAGGCCATAGGAGGGCAACAACCCAGCAGCAGGACCGCTACCTCCGCCTTTGTGCAAGGAGGAGCACTGCCAGAGCCCTGCAAAATGACCTCCAGCAGGCCACAAATGTGCATGTGTCTGCTCAAACGGTCAGAAACAGACTCAATGAGGGTGGTATGAGGGCCCGACGTCCACAGGTGGGCGTTGTGCTTACAGCCCAACACCGTGCAGGACGTTTGGCATTTGCCAGAGAACACCAAGATTGGCAAATTTGCCACTGGCGCCCTGTGCACTTCACAGATGAAAGCAGGTTCACACTGAGCACATGTGACAGACGTGACAGAGTCTGGAGACGCCGTGGAGAACGTTCTGCTGCCTGCAACATCCTCCAGCATGACCGGTTTGGCGGTGGGTCAGTCATGGTGTGGGGTGGCATTTCTTTGGCGGGCCGCACAGCCCTACATGGGCTCGCCAGAGGTAGCCTGACTGCCATTAGGTACCGAGATGAGATCCTCAGACCCCTTGTGTGACCATATGCTGGTGCGGTTGGCCCTGGGTTCCTCCTAATGCAAGGCAATGCTAGACCTCATGTGGCTGGAGTGTGTCAGCAGTTCCTGCAAGAGGAAGGCATTGATGCTATGGACTGGCCCGCCCGTTCCCCAGACCTGAATCCAATTGAGCACATCTGGGACATGTCTCGCTCCATCCACCAACGCCACGTTGCACCACAGACTGTCCAGGAGTTGGCGGATGCTTTAGTCCAGGTCTGGGAGGAGATCCCTCAGGAGACCATCCGCCACCTCATCAGGAGCATGCCCAGGCATTGTAGGGAGGTCATACAGGCACGTGGAGGCCACACACACTACTGAGCCTCATTTTGACTTGTTTTAAGGACATTACATCAAAGTTGGATCAGCCTGTAGTGTGGTTTTCCACTTTAATTTTGAGTGTGACTCCAAATCCAGACCTCCATGGGTTGATACATTTGATTTCCATTGATAATTTTTGTGTGATTTTGTTGTCAGCACATTCAACTATGTAAAGAAAAAAGTATTTAATAAGAATATTTCGTTCATTCAGATCTAGGATGTGTTATTTTAGTGTTCCCTTTATTTTTTGGAGCAGTGTATAATTTGAAAGTACAGTGATTATTGGTATTATTGGACTGTTTTGAAAACAATAGCTTAATTTTATCCACCTGGTTGAAAGTGGCTCCACATGACCTTGTCTACATCCACTCAATGTTTCACCCATAAACACAGAGTCAAAAGGCAATATTATATAACAAGTTTTACAAGTGATACTGTCAGTGCACAGAGCAGCAGGCATGTGGATTAAAGTAGAAAACAGAATTTTTGCCAAAACATGTACCAAGCTCATGATTACTGTTATTATCAGGAAAACAGTCAATGCAGTTCTGATACAGAGGCAAATAGTGTTCCAACAAAGTACAGCAATCAGAGATTAATGGAACTACAGGCCTATAGCAGCCACTCTAGACCAGGTGATTAATGAACTACAGGCCTATAGCAGCCACTCTAGACCAGGTGATTAATAGAACTACAGGCCTATAGCAGCCACTCTAGACCAGGTGATTAATTTAACTACAGGGCTATAGCAGCCACTCTAGACCAGGTGATTAATGGAACTACAGGGCCTATAGCAGCCACTCTAGACCAGGTGATTAATGGAACTACAGGGCTATAGCACCCACTCTAGACCAGGTGATTAATGGAACTACAGGCCCTATAGCAGCCACTCTAGAACTGGTGATTAATGGAACTACAGGGCCTATAGCAGCCACTCTAGACCAGGTGATTAATGGAACTACAGGCCTATAGCAGCCACTATAGACCAGGTGATTAATGGAACTACAGGGCTATAGCAGCCACTCTAGACCAGGTGATTAATGGAACTACAGGGCTATAGCAGCCACTCTAGACCAGGTGATTAATGAACTACAGGCCTATAGCACCCACTCTAGACCAGGTGATTAATGGAACTACAGGCCTATAGCAGCCACTCTAGACCAGGTGATTAATGGAACTACAGGGCTATAGCAGCCACTCTAGACCAGGTGATTAATGGAACTACAGGCCTATAGCAGCCACTCTAGACCAGGTGATTAATGGAACTACAGGGCCTATAGCAGCCACTCTAGACCAGGTGATTAATGGAACTACAGGGCCTATAGCAGCCACTCTAGACCAGGTGATTAATGGAACTACAGGGCTATAGCAGCCACTCTAGACCAGGTGATTAATGGAACTACAGGGCTATAGCAGCCACTATAGACCAGGTGATTAATGGAACTACAGGACTATAGCAGCCACTCTAGACCAGGTGATTAATGGAACTACAGGCCTATAGCAGCCCCTCTAGAACAGGTGATTAATGGAACTACAGGGCCTATAGCAGCCACTCTAGACCAGGTGATTAATGGAACTACAGGCCTATAGCAGCCACTATAGACCAGGTGATTAATGGAACTACAGGGCTATAGCAGCCACTCTAGACCAGGTGATTAATGGAACTACAGGGCTATAGCAGCCACTCTAGACCAGGTGATTAATGAACTACAGGCCTATAGCAGCCACTCTAGACCAGGTGATTAATGGAACTACAGGCCTATAGCAGCCACTCCAGACCAGGTGATTAATGGAACTACAGGGCTATAGCAGCCACTCTAGACCAGGTGATTAATGGAACTACAGGCCTATAGCAGCCACTCCAGACCAGGTGATTAATGGAACTACAGGGCCTATAGCAGCCACTCTAGACCAGGTGATTAATGGAACTACAGGCCTATAGCAGCCCCTCTAGAACAGGTGATTAATGGAACTACAGGGCCTATAGCAGCCACTCTAGACCAGGTGATTAATGGAACTACAGGGCTATAGCAGCCACTCTAGACCAGGTGATTAATGGAACTACAGGGCTATAGCAGCCACTCTAGACCAGGTGATTAATGGAACTACAGGGCCTATAGCAGCCACTCTAGACCAGGTGATTAATGGAACTACAGGACTATAGCAGCCACTCTAGACCAGGTGATTAATGGAACTACAGGCCTATAGCAGCCAGCAGACCAGACCAAGTTATTTCATGCTTTGGTGGCCAGGCCACAGGTGTAGAGCTTTGCTTTCATATGTAAATAGAGTATTAATGTTATTGCACATTTTGTTGTGTTAGAGCCTGAATTCAAAATGTATTATTATTTAAAACAATTTAAGAACCCTTTAGTGAAAAAGGTTCTGTTTTCATCAAGGATCTCTCTGAACTTTGCTCCGTTCATCTTTGCCTCGATATTGACTAGTCTCCCAGTCCCTACAGCTGAAAAACATCCCCACAGCATGATGCTGCCACCACCATGCTTCACCGTAGGGATGGTGCCAGGTTTCCTCCAGACGTGACGCTTGGCATTCAGGCCAAAGAGTTCAATCTTGGTTCATCAGACCAGAGAATCTTGTTTCTGAGAATCTTTAGGTGACTTCTGGCAAACTCCAAGCAGGCTGTCGTGTGCCTTTTACTGAGGAGTGACTTCCATCTGGCCACTCTACCGTAAGGGCCTGATTGGTGGAGTGCTGCAGAGATGGTTGTCCTTCTGGAAGGTTCTTCCATCTCCACAGAGGAACTCTAGAGCTCTGTCAGAGTGACCATCGGGTCATTGGTCACATCCCTGACCAAGGCCCTTCCCCCCTGATTGCTCAGTTTGGCCGAGTGGCCAGCTCTAGGAAGAGTCTTGGTGGTTCTAAACGTATTCCATTTAAGAATGATGGAGGTCGCTGTGTTCTTGGGGACCTTCAATGCTTAAGACAATTTTTGCTACCCTTCCCCAGATATGTGCTTCGACAAAATCCTGTCTCGGAGCTCTACAGACAATTCCTTCGACCTCATGGCTTGGTTTTTGCTCTGACATGCACTGTCAACTGCGGGATCTTATATAGACAGGTGAGTGCCCTTCCAAATCATGTCCAATCAATTGAATTTACCACAGGTGGACTCCAATCAAGTTGTAGAAACATCAAGGATGGGGCAGCAGGTAGCCTAGTGGCCAGACCGTTGGGCCTGTAACCGAAAGGTTGCTGGATTGAATCCCTGAGCTGACAAGGTAAAAATCTGTCGTTCTGCCCCTGAACAAGGCAGTTCTTGTTCTTAACCGACTTGCCTAGTTAAATAAAGGATAAATAAATGATCAATGGACACAGGATGCACTTGAGCTCAATTTTGAGTCTCATAGCAAAGGTTCTGAATACTTATGTAAATAATGGGTTTTTATTTTAATTTTAATAAATTGCAAAACTGTCTAAAAACCTGTTTTCACTTTGTCATTATGGGGTATTTGTTTGTAGATTGCTGAGGAAATTGTTTTATTTAATCTATTTTAGAATAAGGTTGTAACATAACAAAATGTGGAAAAAGTCAAGAGGTCTGAATACTTTCCGAAGGCACTGCAGAACCTTTCGGTCAATTCAAAATGTAACTGCCATTCCGATTCAAAAACCAACTGCCATTCCGATTCAAAAACCAACTGCCATTCCGATTCAAAAACCAACTGCCATTCCGATTCAAAAACCAACTGCCATTCTGATTCAAAATGTAACTGCCATTCCGATTCAAAATGTAACTGCCATTTCGATTCAAAATGTAACTGCCATTCCGATTCAAAATGTAACTGCCATTCCGATTCAAAATGTAACTGCCATTCCGATTCAAAATGTAACTGCCATTCCGATTCAAAAACCAACTGCCATTCCAGCATGATGATGCAAGAGTACGGTGGTTGAACCAACTTGCATGTAGCTTATCAATAAGCTCTTATTTTCCAACGTATTAAAACTTCTTATGGCTGCAGCCCGACACCGGTACACTTATGACAACAGCCAGCTCAAAGTGCAGGGCGCGAAATTCAAAATATATATTTTTTAAATATTTAACTTTCACACATTAACAAGTCCAATACAGCATATGAAAGGTACACATCTTGTGAATCCAGCCAACATGTCCGATTTTTAGAATGTTTTACAGGGAAGACACAATATGTAAATCTATTAGCTAACCACGTTAGCAAAAGACACCACTTTTTTTACTCCACCAGTTTGTTACTCCATCAGTAGCTATCACAAATTCGTCCAAATAAAGATATAAATAGCCACTAACCAAGAAACAACTTCATCAGATGACAGTCTGATAACATATTTATTGTATAGCATATGTTTTGTTAGAAAAATGTGCATATTTCAGGTATAAATCATAGTTTACATTGCAGCTACAATCAGAAATTGCACCGAAAGCAGACAGAATAATTACAGACACCAACGCCAAATAACTAAATACTCATCATAAAACATTTCTGAAAAATACATAGTGTACAGCAATTGAAAGACAGGCATCTTGTGATTCCAGACAATATTTCCGATTTATCAAGTGTTTTACAGCGAAAACACAATAGAGCGTTATATTAGCTTACCACAATAGCCAAAAACACAAGCAATTTCCCAGTAGCAAAAGTTAGCGATCGTAACAAACAAGCAAAAGATATATAATTTTTGACTAACCTTGATTTTCTTCATCAGATGACAGTCCTATAACATCAGGTTATACATACACTTATGTTTTGTTCGAAAATGTGCATATTTAGAGCTGAAATCAGTGGTTACACATTGTGCTAACTTAGCTACTTTTTCCACAACGTCTAAACAGCAACGATATTTTTCTGACACGTTTTCTGACACACATATTCTGACCAAATAGCTATTCATAAACATAAGTAAAAAATACATGTTGTATAGGAAATGATAGATCCATTAGTTCTTAATGAAATCGCAGTGTTAGAATTCTAAAAAATAACTTCATTACGACATCCAGCTTCGGTATAGCTGAGTACCCCAAAGTTGGGCGCCCACGACTAATTCACATGCACGACAGATATATGAATTAGCATCATAAAATGTTTCTTACTTTTGGTGATCTTCCATCAGAATGTTGTAGAAGGTGTCCTTTGTCAAGAACAGTCGTTGTTTGGATTTAGAACGGCAACTTTCCCTCTTCATTTAGCAAGCGCGCTAGCCTAGTGGCACAAAGCTCTCCATGTCAACAAACGGAAGAGAACGGAACACGGCAAAACTCCCGAAAAATGTTCAATAATCTGATGAAACTACATTGAAAAAACATACTTTACGATGATATGGTCACATGTATCAAATAAAATCATAGCCGGAGATATTAGTCGTCCATAACGACAGCTAAACAGAAGGCAAATCCATGTCCCCTTTCGCGCGCTCCAGAAAACAGAAAATGGACGGTCACGTCATACAAAGAGCTTTTATTCCACCTCAGACCAAGATAAACACGAAATGTCTTCTCTCACCGCCTCTTGACATCCAGGGGAAGGTGTATGAAGTGCACGTAGACTCTTACGTATCATGCCCATGTATAGGCAGGAAGTAGAACAGAGCATCGATTTCAGACTTTCCACTTCCTGGTCAGGAAATGTGCTGCAGAATGAGTTCTGTTTCACTCAGAGAAATAATTCAAACGGTTTTAGAAACTAGATAGTGTTTTCTATCCAATAGTAATAATAATATGCATATTGTACGAGCAAGAATTGAGTACGAGGCCGTTTGAAATGGGCACCTTTTATCTGGCTACTCAATACTCCCCCTGCAGCCCAAACAGGTTTTAAGATAACCAAAGTTGATTATTTAATGCAAATACTGTATATGACACCAAAGTCATATGATAAACTACAGGCTAGATGAATAAACATTATAACATAAAATGTGAGCATGTTTGTCAGTTAGCTATCTAGATAACTTTGCTAGATAAACAGAAAAAGTTAGGCTACTTTAATTCGCCACTTTACAAGCTAGCCAGACAACTCTTTCAAAAAAATACTTTTTTTTTAATGATAGGATTTGCTAAAGAGCCTGACATTGGCAATTATCTAATTGCTACTTTCTTCTTCAGTATTTCAGTGTAGAGTCAGCTGTGGGAACTATGTTTCATGAAGCCATTAGAAGACTGCTGCTGACTGAGGAGGTATGTATAAATTATGTATAATAAATGATGTATAATAAGTCTTGGTGATTTAATAGCCTAGTTAATCCTTACATTACTTTTTACCAGTGGTGGATAAAGTACTGTCACGGCCGTCAAAAGGAGGAGACCAAGGCGCAGCGTAGTATGCGTACATTCTTCTTTATTATAAGAATGAACACTGAACAAAAATAACAAAACGAAACGTGAAGCTAAACAAAATGAGTGCTGAACAGGCAACTACACATAGACAAGAACCCACGAACACAAAAGGGAAAATGGCTACCTAAATATGTTCCCCAATCACAGACAACGATAAACAGCTGCCTCTGATTGCGAACCATATCAGGCCACCATAAACCTACACATCACCTAGACCTACATACCCTAGACTTACAAAAACCCTAGACAATACAAAACTAGCATACCCACCCTAGTCACACCCTGACCTAACCAAAATAGGGTCAGGGCGTGACAAGTACCCAATTGTCAAAGTTGAGTAAAAGTTAAGATACCTTAATAGAAAATTACTCAATTAAAATTGCTACCTAAGTAAAAGTCTAAAAGTATTTGGTTATTAAATATACTTAAGTATAAAACAAATATATATTAGGCAAACCCAAAAAAATTACTGATAGAGCCAGGGGCACACTCCAACACTCAGACATTACAAACGAAGCATGTGTTTGGTGAGTTGGGTAGATCAGAGGTAGTATGGATGACCAGGAATGTTATTTTGATAAGTTTGTGAATTGGACCATTTTCCTGTTCTGTTTAAGCATTCAAAATGTAACAAGTACTTTTGGGTGTCAAGGAAAATGTATGGAGTAAAAAGTACATTATTTTATTCAGGAATGTAGTGAAGTAAAAGTTGTAGAATATATATATCGATACAGATACCCCCAAAAACTACTTAAGTAGTACTTTAAAGTATTTTTTACTTAAATACTTTACACCTCTGCTTTTAAAACACTATATATGTTTTGCTCAATCTGTCAGTAACCATACTGTCATAATGATAATGATTATTAATCATAATGATTATTATGTCTGCATAGCATTTCGTCTTCATTATGGCAGATTAACTCATGTTATTTCTAAAGATTAACTTTTTGCTTGTTTTTTTTCTTCTCCTCTGGAACCAGTCAGGCAACAACCCATACTGTACTGGCGGTAGTTGGACCTGTGGCTGAAAAGTGTCCGGTTTGAATCCCGGGCCGGGTGCTGAAAACCCCCCCCAAAAAACGGTGGAATTGATCTGACAACTGAATGGCTGCTGAGTTCACATTCCTCATAACATTCCCCTTTACCGTTAGGCTCTTGAGCAAGGCCCTTAACTATAACATGCTCTCCATCCAGGGGCGCTTCATGGAGCTTGAACCTGTACACGTCTCAACTGTATGTGTGAGGGATACTGTTAGGAGGGGTTGAGAACAGAGCAGAACACACTTCTTTTGGTTGTTCACTGTAACTAAAATGGAAAAAGCTGTACTTTAGTGTATTGTAAAGAAGTCAGCCAGAGTTGACGTGGACCATCATTGAAACAAAGAGACACCTCCCTGGCCTCCAGTGCACATTTCCTTACTCTGTTTACATATAATGACAACTTCTAAAAACTATACCGGTATTCTTTAGTCCATTATTTAATTGGTCTGTTAAATTATATTCTTTGTAAAAAAAAAAGAAGACTATTTAATCAATCATAAATGGCACCAGGCAAGGTTCCATATGGAACCATTTGGGTTCAGTGAAGAAGAACCGCTATGGTTCTAATCAGAGAACTCTATAAAAGGGTTCTATATATGAAGCAAGCGATAGAACCCTTTTCAGATCTATAAAGGAACCTTTTTTTTCTCTCTAAGAGTGTGTTTTACTGTCGGAGGAGAAAACCATGCAGGTAAAAAATATATATATCCTACTTATTATTTTATCTATAAAATGTCTTGCACAACTAACTACATTCGTTTTTTTTAATCACTTTATTTTTGAGATTCCACCCTGTAAATGTAATTTGCCTGATGAGGTGCTAGTGGAGGACAGTCTCATTTCATAAAGTGCATTTTCGTCCACTTTCCCTCTCCTAGATTACCTTTGACCTTTTTTAAAAAAGGAGCACAGAGAGGTTTGAGGAAAAGGACTCAGGAGTTGAGCATTCCAATTGAGAAAAGGCCCAGGTGTCATCAAGGATCCAGATGATTCAGCACGTCCTGTTTTTCCAACCAATCATCTTCAGGGTCTGTTTTGACTTAAGCCTGAATCACTTTCCTTAGCGTAAGGACCGTGAGAGGGCAACCATAGTCAGAGGGCTAGTCATGGTTGCGGTCAAATCAACCACTGCCCAAAAAACACTCTGAAAGCACACATCAGCAAATCATGACATTTAGAGGATATTAGTGTTCCTATCTGATGTTTGGATTTCATTTTTATAATCACACTCTTCCCAGGTGAGTTGGCATGGCAGATTTACCCCACTGGACTTGGATGAAGTAGCAGGATTAGTCACCCTGTTTCAGTTTTAACTGTATCCATTTCAATGTTATCCACTGATTTTAAGAATAACAAAACATTTTATTAATGGACTCCATCAGACACACAGAGAGAAAAAGAGAGAGAGAGATAACGGTCATTTATGGCTATGATAGCCTACTGCCTGATTTCTAAAGTAACACTGACACCCGCTGACCAAAATTATACATGTACCCTACTCTCTTGTGTGTATTTCTGTCTGCCTTTCTGTGTCTAGACAGGGAGCTCAATTCGGATTTTTTCCCCCCCACTTGGTCTTTTGACCAATCACAACAGAACTTTTCACATCAGATCTTTTTCAGAGCTGATCTGATTCTCAAAAAAATAAAAAAAATCAGAATTGGGCTGCCTGTCTAATGTGTCTCTGTTGTGTGCGTGTTTCTTTGTTTCTGTCTCTGTATACTGTAGCCAACAATCAGTCATCTCCTCATGTTTGACTGAATTAGATGTGTTAGTTTCAGTTCCCTCAAACACGAACTACAGTGCCCCTAGCTGTTCATTCTCGGAATAATCGAAGTGCACGCACATAGTAGTCCGTGAACGCGCACCACGCTGTCCAGAAAAAAAAGGTGCTGAAATGTCGTCAGTTCCGGGAGGCATTCCTAGCCTGGAAAAGCGGGGCTGGGATCTCTGTACAAACAACACGCCGGAGAGTGATCAGCCATGTCATAAGACAACACTGAAATCAGACTGAATCTGTCATCGGTTCATAAATTCATTCGATCTTGTCATTTTCCAGGACTGACCGACACGCCTATCGACGAAGCCGTGCATGAACTGGATAGCACTGACGTTAGCCAGTTAGCTAGCTTACCGAATAGCTCATTCAAGACAAAGCTCCAACAGGTAAGAGCCATTACACCCTCTGTTTTCGGACCCCCTTGTTTTGGACACATTTGAAAGTAGCTAGTTAGCTGGCTTGTCAAGAGAACTGTGTATAGATGCTGATCTGGGTTAACAGTTAGGTAACGTTAGCTGGGTAGCTAACTAGTTATCCAGGCCATTTTACCGACCTGTTTCCAAACCGGACCTTGGTTATTCATTGACTTCAACGACGTTATAGCCTGCGACGCAACTGAATTTTCGAGATGTCAGGTGTCTTTGGTAGCTAGCTCATTTCCTTAGACATTTTATTTCATGAGCTTTATAGCTAGCTAAATAATTTGTAGGAAGCTTTATTTGCAGGTAATACGCTAGAATCGGCCAGTCTGTAGTCTGCAAGTCACCCGCTGCAAACGTTACCTGTTGAAATTCACCTGCGCCGCACCTGCCTGTCTGACTGCTGCCAGTTTAGACTGATTTAATCAGGCCCAAACACGCAATTAATTGGTGTATATACAGCCTGAAACGAATGGCTGCAAAATCGTGTAAATGATCATTACAAGCCATAATATACAGCCTGAAACGAATGGCTGCAAAATCGTGTAAATGATCATTACAAGCCATAATGTTGAATAAATTACATTCAAAATTACTCTACAGGTTGTCTGTGTGATTGGTCCTTTAGCTGTTCGAAATTAGAGACAAAATATCCACAGGAAACTATTGTTTACCCGAGTTTTTAGAGAGCCAGTAGGTATGTGGTTTGGTTCAGCACCAAGGTAAAGTTAGTTTTACATTGGATATTCGGTTCTCTCGTCAATAGCTATTGAACCAAGCATGCGTTTTCAATGAATCAGGGGAGGTTGGAGAACAATCAACACTTTTTGTCTGTGAATTGGAGTTTTTAAATATTGAAACCCAAATAAAAAGAAAATTCTAAATTCACACTCAATGTGTTGGTTGTTCTCCATCCTCCCCTAATTCAGAATAACATTTTCATTGTCATGTCATACTTGGTTCAATATCTACCGACGAGAGAACCAAATATCCAATATAAATGAACTTGACCTGTGTGCTGAACTGACCCATAGATACTGAACATAAATATTAACTAGTGATGCACCGATATGACATTTTTGTCAGACATCGATGTTTTCCTTGCCAAAAAAAACAATACCGATGTTTAAAATGTTAGCGGCCTTTAATTAAAGCATTCTAGTACAGTTAAATAGTTAACACACACACACATGGACGCAGCGGTCTAAGGCACTGCATCTCAGTGCTGGAGGCGTCACTACAGAGACCCTGGTTCCATTCCAGGCTGTATCACAGCGGTGATATCACATCCAGCCATGATTGGGAGTCACATAGGGCGGCGCACAATTGGCCCAACGTCGTCCGGGGCAGGCCGTCTATTGTAAATAATAATTTTTTCTTGCCTAGTTAAATAAAGGTTACGCACATACCACACTGACCAAAATGTTATTTTGTTGGCATTTACGTATGTCCCCATTGCCAGTAAAACATAATCAAAACCTATTTCTTTCACTTACTTGCTGTGCGGTTTTGTTAATTTGTTCAGTCGTTTCATTCTCAACCAGGATCCCTCTGGAATAACGCTTGGGTCTTTGTTATGGAACGCCGTTTGGGTCGTTGTTATGGAACGCCGTTTGGGTCTTTGTTATGGAACGCCGTTTGGGTCTTTGTTATGGAACACCGTTTGGGTCTTTGTTATGGAATGCCGTTTGGGTCTTGGCTATGGAATGCCGTTTGGATCTTGGCTATGGAATGCCGTTTGGGTCTTGGCTATGGAATGCCGTTTGGGTCTTGGCTATGGAATGCCGTTTGGGTCTTGGCTATGGAATGCCGTTTGGGTCTTGGCTATGGAATGCCGTTTGGGTCTTGGCTATGGAACGCCGTTTGGGTCTTGGCTATGGAACGCCGTTTGGGTCTTGGCTATGGAACGCCGTTTGGGTCGTTGCTATGGAACGCCGTTTGGGTCGTTGCTATGGAATGCCGTTTGGGTCGTTGCTATGGAATGCCGTTTGGGTCGTTGCTATGGAATGCCGTTTGGGTCGTTGCTATGGATTGCCGTTTGGGTCGTTGCTATGGATTGCCGTTTGGGTCGTTGCTATGGAACGCCGTTTGGGTCGTTGCTATGGAACGCCGTTTGGGTCTTTGCTATGGAATGCCGTTTGGGTCTTGGCTATGGAACGCCGTTTGGGTCTTGGCTATGGAACGCCGTTTGGGTCTTGGCTATGGAACGCCGTTTGGGTCGTTGCTATGGAACGCCGTTTGGGTCGTTGCTATGGAACGCCGTTTGGATCTTGGCTATGGAACGCCGTTTGGGTCGTTGCTATGGAACGCCGTTTGGATCTTGGCGTGTCAAAAAAGATACACGTCAAATAACACTTTGACATGTCAAATAAGCTTGTTGACCAATCAGGACCTGAATATGACTGCATGTCACATTTTTTTTCCGTAGTTATTATGTCACTCGTATTTTATGTCACAACGATTCATCGACACATATGCTATGATGCTGGTAAAGTTGTCTCGCACACCTACAGTGCTGGTTATAAATAAAAGCTAGCTAGCTTATGGATGCAAACAATGTTCTTCTCCAAAAACATAGCAAAACGACATCTATTTCAGTAGCTATAGTTAGCTAGCTAACTATATAGCTAGGTGTCATCTAAAATAACCCTAATTAATAAGACAGTACTTATTTGATTAATGGTGGTCGGACCCATCTATGTGAAGCCAGCCACAATACTGGACTATGTGGTTATCCTTCAAAATAAAGGTATGGCATAATTCTACTATTTTTATTCATTTGCATCATTGTCAATGACACTTTTCTTTTTGAAGTCAAACTGCATATCCCACTATTGTGCCTAATCCTTATTGTGGCTAGCTTCACAACACGTCACCCGGTCAGGTCGAGCGTCGCTAGCCAGATGAAGCTAGCTGGCTCTTTTTTATAAAGTTAGTTTTGGGCAACAAAGTTAAGTAGCTGGCTAGGTATTTATTTTCAAGAACTGAAGTTCAATTTCAATAGGAGAACAACAAGTGGCAACCTAGCTAATACTTACTCAAACGGATTCCTAAATCATTGCTAAGAATAATGAAAATGACTGCAGTTTCTACTGGTCATTGTTTTCAGGCTGGTTGTATT
This sequence comes from Salvelinus namaycush, assembly GCF_016432855.1. Lineage (NCBI taxonomy): Eukaryota > Metazoa > Chordata > Actinopteri > Salmoniformes > Salmonidae > Salvelinus > Salvelinus namaycush. The sequence goes on along the minus strand of NC_052332.1, from coordinate 39,913,041 downwards.
GGTGCTAGCTAGGTACCAAGCTAAAGCCAGCTACCCCAGAAGTTGCGGTCAAACAAATGATGCTTTATTACCAACGCAGTATTGTAAACACGTCGTTCGTAGCCGGTGTTTGCAGACTTTTTTTTTGTACAGCTTTGACATTTTACGTGGCGTCATTACGTCATGTACCTACGTTATATAGGTATCCACGTCAGCTTTGACATCGGTTTTTGCACATCGACGTTAAACTAGACATCGGCCGATACCGATGTTGGCTTTTTTTTTTTAGCTAATATCGTCCGATTCGTCTATATATCGTGTATCCCTAAAATGAACATAACATAGGCCCTTATCTATGGATTTCACATTACTTGGCAGGGACGCAGCCATGGGAGGGCATGGGCCCACCCATTGGGAGCCAGGCCCAGCCAGTCAGAATGGCCGCATTTTCACCGTAGGGGATTTTAGAAACACTTACAATAAGGTCTGTGTTTGGTGTAGGCTTACCCTGGTGTGACGTTTTGATAACTGTGTAAATCTCTCTACGACAAGGTGACTTTTATCAATCTATTCGCCTGTATTTACCCTGTCAATGATGAAATGCTAATTAGCTGCTAATGTGGCTATCATAAAGAACTACACATTTCAGGATGATCTGAACGAGAGTGCCGAATCGAGGCAAATGTAAGACTCTCTGGATTAACTATCTGCTAGCTTAATGTAGTGATGAATCAATTGGCTAAATATTTGTACATTCTTTGTAGTGTTTTGTGCAAGTTTTAAATTGACACGACACCTGTTAGCAAAGGTGTCTGCTAGAGATGACGTGCAGGAGCTTGCAGGGATTTGTAGTTTTGCATGATGTCTACATTGATGCTAATTAGCATTTTAGAATCTGAGAGTAAATAGAGGCAAATATATTGATGAAAGTCACCTTGTCCTAGAGAGATTTACATGGTTATCAACATTTAACGCCAGAGGAAAAACTATTGGAACCATTTCCCTGTTTGACTGAAATAGGTTTTATGGGTATTTTGACACCTCTACTGTGGGGTTCTAATGAGGCTGATGCAACAGATCAGACCGTTTAGCTTAAAATGTTAAAGTATTATTATTTTTTCTTCACATGGCTGTAGGCTATTCGCAAATATTCCAAAATGTAATTAGCGGGAAAACACTGTTCTCAAAAAAACAACGCACGCGCCAACGGTTTGACGTGACAGTTTCAATGTCATATTAAGCGTTTTATAGAATGATTCCATCAACATATCTATGATTCTATGTTGGCTAGGTTAGGCTACTTTGAAAGAAGGCTAGGCTAGGCTACTTTGAAAGAAGGCTAGGCTAGGCTACTTTGAAAGAAGGCTAGGCTAGGCTACTTTGAAAGAAGGCTAGGCTACTTTGAAAGAAGGCTAGGCTAGCCTAGGCTACTTTGAACGAAGGTAAGCCATTGCTTCTTTAAAAATGACATAAAGCGTCCAGGTTGTAAACAGTTATATGGCGAGTGATGTGCGTTGCGTAACAGACGCTGGCCTTCACTCTCCCGTCTTGTGACCATTTGATCAAACCGTGCCTCGTTGACAGAATCAAGCCTTTAGACGGCAATGTTAATCATCCTTCCTTATACTCGTCAAACATGTCTGATGTTTTTAGCTTATATTTATGTAATTAAAAGTCTCATTTATAGTTTGGTTACATTTTTCTGGCGCCTCCCTTATGTCAGCATAGGTTTGGACATGGAGGCTGTCACCTACACTATGACATGGAGGCTGTCACCTACACTATGACATGGAGGCTGTCACCTACACTATGACATGGAGACTTATTTATCTACATGACAAATACATCTTAATATTATTTCAGTGTTGGCCTTTCTGATCCAACTCTGATCGGAGTAATTGATTGAAATTGTGATTTAAAAAAACGTTTTTTTTTTTTTTTTTTACTTCTCCATTCAGACAAATTAAATCTCTTCTTGTTGTCCTACTATTTAAAAACCAGCTTGTTCCAGACGAGGACAAGCGTTACTGTGAGGCCGTGTACGACTGCATCACTAACTACAGGTAACTGCCAAAATAAACAAAACATTTAAGTAAATTATACAATGATATTGAAAGCAGGTGCTTCCACACAGGTTTAGTTCCTGAGTTAATTAAGCAGTTAAAATCCCATCATGCTTAGGGTTATATATATTTAAAAAAATGCCCAGTTGCTCATTATTTTAGCTACCATGGCTACAAGAAGAGATCTCGGTGACTTTGAAAGAGTCAAGTCACCAGATCTCAACCCAATTCAACACTTACAGTAGAGTCTGTAGCGGTACCTAAGACTGTATTCTGTCACCATCAACAAAACACCAAATGATGGAATTTCTCGTGGAAGAACGGTGTCACATCCCTCCAATAGAGTTCCAGACACTTGTAGAATCTATACCAGGGTGCATTGAATCTGTTCTGGTGGCTCGTGGTGGTCCAACACCCTATTAAGACACTTTATGTTGGTAGTTACCTGTAGCGACCAATGACAAATGATTTTGATTGTTCCATTTTCCTTGCGAAGCATTACAATGATGCCTAGGTGTAGCCTGTCTAAATCAATGGGCTACAAAATATGTGGTTTGTGGGAAGCCTCTCTCTCATATCTCTCTTAATCACAAGTAGTTTTCTTAAAGTGTCAATCAGCAGTTGAAACTATAACAAAGCGGGACTCCCCGCCCCTGGTTCGGTAAAAAGCTAGAGAAATGTAACCACTCTCAAATTCGTAGACAGAGCTATGGGTTCAAGGACTGACCAATCAATGATCTTAAATTGTGTAGTTTTAACCATGTTTTGAGGCTATATATTGTTTTACATTTTATTTGTTTTACAAACAATGGAGTAAAACAAGTTTTATATTTTGGGTTCTGATGTTAAATGACAGTGGAACTAAGCTCATGAGGCATTTATAAGTTATATTCTTCAAAAATCAATGGGTACATATCATTCATTTATTTAAGTCCAAAAATAGATGTAGCAACTGCATATTGCCTCTTTTAAAGACCAGCTGATCTGAAGTCAGTTATAGTTAGTGATGGGGTTCCATACTGCTCTGTGCTTTAAAGACCAGCTGATCTGAAGACAGTTATAGTTAGTGATGGGGGTTCTATACTGCTCTGTGCTTTAAAGACCAGCTGATCTGAAGTCAGTTATAGTTAGTGTTGGGGTTCCATACTGCTCTGTGCTTTAAAGACTAGCTGATCTGAAGTCAGTTATAGTTAGTGATGGGGTTCCATACTGCTCTGTGCTTTAAAGACCAGCTGATCTGAAGTCAGTTATAGTTAGTGATGGGGTTCCATACTGCTCTGTGCTTTAAAGACCAGCTGATCTGAAGTCGGTAACATCTGCAGTTTTCCCTTTTTTATTAATTTTAATTTTTAAGCTCAAACCGTATAACTACATGCCCGGTCTGTTAAAGAGAAGGACTTGGCTATTCAGTCGTTTTTCTGTCCCACCATTGATGGTAATCTCATGCACAGTGGAATAACGAGTGTTTACCATTGAGATTGTTTATCAGCTGCACATCAGTCCTCCTGAGACATGGAGTGTTCCTAGCGGTTGTCATAGTGACGGGACAGAAACAGCCTTGCTGAAAGGACACAACTAGGCTATCTTCTGTTTTAATGTAGAGAGCCTCTCTCTCTCTATCTATCTTCTGTTTTAATGTAGAGAGCCTCTCTCTCTCTCTATCTATCTTCTGTTTTAATGTAGAGAGCCTCTCTCTCTCTATCTATCTTCTGTTTTAATGTAGAGCCTCTCTCTCTCTCTATCTATCTGTCTCCCCCCCTTCTCTCTCTCTCTGTCCCCCCCCTTCTCTCTCTCTCTCTATCTTCTGTTTAATGTAGAGAGAGCCTCTCTTCTCTCTATCTTCTGTTTCATGTAGAGAGCCACTCTTCTCTCTCTCTCGCTCTCTGTCTCCCTCCCCTCTTCCCCCCCTTCTCTCTCGCTCTCTGTCTCCCTCCCCTCTTCCCCCCCTTCTCTCTCGCTCTCTGTCTCCCCCCCCCCCCTTCTCTCTCGCTCTCTGTCTCCCTCCCCTTTCTCCTTCTCTCTCGCTCTCTGTCTCCCTCCCCCCCCCCCTCTCCCCGTGTCTCTTTTGTATTGCCTAATTGTTTCTGTCGATTTTTATTCCACAGTAAGTAGGACTTTTTGTCGGGCCGTTTTGAAAAGATCAGAAAAGGTTCTGTTTTAAATGATTAGACATGCAAATGGCTAGGGCTGGGGTGTATTCACTAGAAACCAAACGGAAGCAAACGTTTTGCAACAGTGTCCTACTAATGAATGCACCCCTGGCCTGGATCAGTGGTTGGATCTTGGCCACATCGCCACGTTGCTCTTTTTACCAGCAGCTCCCTGCCTGCCTGCCTGTCTGTCTCTGTCTGTCTCCCTGTCTGTCTGTCTCTGTCTGTCTCCCTGTCTGTCTGTCTCTGTCTGTCTCTGTCTGTCTCTGTCTGTCTCTGTCTGTCTCTGTCTGCCTGCCTGCCTGCGTCTGCCTGCCTGCCTGTCTGCGTCTGTCTGTCTGCGACAGTGGATACATCAGTGTGTGTTTTGTGTCCTTACATTATAATGCGTAATAACCATTTTTATCCTATTGTCATCCAACTAAAATGACCACACAGGCTGCAACCAACCAACCGACCGACGGCAATGAAGCAATGACTAAATATGAAAACCAACCGCTCCTCAATATGTCCACTGGCTGAACTGACTACAGTCTGACTGCTTATTCTTTCTTTCTTTGAAGCCATCAGTTGAGTCATAAACCAGGCTATGTAATTAGTGGCCAGGGGTTGGTTCCCGCCCTAGGCCTACACTGCAAGGAGAGAGATTCTCCCTCAACCTTCCCATTTCATATACAGGTCCAATGTAGCTCTTTCCTCAGAGAAAATGTCTTGATTCTAGCCCTACCATTCAAAATACCAAAATGATATATATATTTTTGCTTTCTATCTTGTAAGCCGCATTTTTCCATTTATTAAGCGTTATCGTGGGGGCTGTTCTAAAACTGGGCTACTTGCAGACCGGACCGTTAACCATTTGTTTAAAGCTACCGGGTAGCTTACTGAACGGGAAGCTCCTGGTAACATTACCGGGTAGCCTACTGAACGGGGGGCCCCTGGTAACATTACCGGGTAGCCTACTGAACGGGGGGCCCCTGGTAACATTACCGGGTAGCCTACTGAACGGGGGGCCCCTGGTAACATTACCGGGTAGCCTACTGAACAGGGGGCCCCTGGTAACATTACCGGTAGCCTACTGAACGGGGGGGCCCTGGTAACATTACCGGGTAGCCTACTGAACGGGGGGCCCCTGGTAACATTACTGGTAGCCCACTGAACGGGGGGGCCCTGGTAACATTACCGGGTAGCCTACTGAACGGGGGGCCCCTGGTAACATTACCGGGTAGCCTACTGAACAGGGGGCCCCTGGTAACATTACCGGTAGCCTACTGAACGGGGGGGCCCTGGTAACATTACCGGGTAGCCTACTGAACGGGGGGCCCCTGGTAACATTACTGGTAGCCCACTGAACGGGGGGCCCCTGGTAACATTACCGGTAGCCTACTGAACGGGGGGCCCCTGGTAACATTACCGGTAGCCCACTGAACGGGGGGCCCCTGGTAACATTACTGGTAATGTCAAGGAAGGTTGGTGTCCTGCCCTACACAGCCAGTAGAGAGACAGACATAGTGGATGATGTTATCTTTAATGTGTGGGCGGAGCAAGGAGCCAGTGATCTACCCTCCATACACACATAGCATTTTAACTTGGCAATATCATATTAACATTGTGTAAACAATCAAAGGCTTCAGTGTTTCCTTCCAATCTAACGAAGGGTGTTATTTTGTTAGATTTTCAACAGTCGGCAGCAATTTTCTTTTGGGGGGGGGGGGGGGGGGCAAATCCTTTTTTTTCTTGCTGTTTTTTTAAATAGGTTTCTGAGGGGGTTTTTTCACTCTCAAAATCATTTATATATATTTGTTTTATAATAGAAAACTGATCAAATTCGAGGAATGCCAAAACAGTAAAGGGTTTCCCCAAACTAACTTCTCAATTTAAGTGTTGACAGCAAAGAAGGCCTACCTGGCAGGATGATACCTGGCAGGATGGTACCTGGCAGGATGGTACCTGGCAGGATGATACCTAGCAGGATGGTACCTGGCAGGATGGTACCTGGCAGGATGATACCTGGCAGGATGATACCAATGATTTGTATCCATTGGATGGGCATTTGTTTTGCAAACTCTGCCATCACACGTACAGTGTGAAGTACAGAAACACTGCTAGCCAGCGCTTTTGCTACTGTAGGTGCGCAATTGAGCATTGTTGTGGATTTAGAGCAGCAGGAAGATTAGATTATTCCCCCCAAAGAATGTGATAATTGCTAACGGGAGATTTCACATGACTTGGCCCGGGGTGCAGCCATGGGTGGGCCTGTGAGCGCTTAGGCCCACCCACTTGGGAGCCAGGCCCAGCCAATCAGAATGAGTTTTTCCCCACAAAAGGGCTTTATGACAGACAGAAATACTCTTAATTTCACACATTATTTATTAAAGTATAGAGAACAGTCTAATGGGTGCCGATATTGTAACTTGTGAATGATGCCCAGCGTTTGCCGTCTGAGACAAGAAACCGTTCGTGCCTTTTTGTTTGCGGGCCACTCCTTTCAAATCGTAGTCGCGAGCGTCACGTAGCCGAGCCCAGAAGCCTATATCTTTTGCTAAAGTTTTTTATTACAACTAAAGTGGCCCAATAACTCTAAATGTAGCCTATAGTGGCAGGACCCCTGGTATATGTTTGGAGAGACTACAGAACCTAGTGAAACGGCTTATAAGTCCAGTCATTGTGTGAAAACGAGAGTTTTGACCGTCCACTATTTTAAAAAGTGGATTCCAGGCTTCCTCCTCCTAGATTTATTGCTAAATTCTTAAAAATTAAGCACATTTATCAATCAATCAATCAAGTTTATTTTATATAGCCCTTCGTACATCAGCTAATATCTCGACGTGCTGTACAGAAACCCAGCCTAAAACCCCCAAACAGCAAGCAATGCAGGTGTAGAAGCACGGTGGCTAGGAAAAACTCCCTAGAAAGGCCAAAACCTAGGAAGAAACCTAGAGAGGAACCAGGCTATGAGGGGTGGCCAGTCCTCTTCTGGCTGTGCCGGGTGGAGATTATAACAGAACATGGCCAAGATGTTCAAAATGTTCATAAATGACAAGCATGCTCAAATAATAATCAGGAATAAATGTCAGTTGGCTTTTCATAGCCGATCATTAAGAGTTGAAAACAGCAGGTCTGGGACAGGTAGGGGTTCCATAACCGCAGGCAGAACAGTTGAAACTGGAACAGCAGCAAGGCCAGGTGGACTGGGGACAGCAAGGAGTCATCATGCCCGGTAGTCCTGACGTATGGTCCTAGGGCTCAGGTCCTCCGAGAGAGAGAAAGAAAGAGAGAAGGAGAGAATTAGAGAGAGCCAAGATGTTCAAAATGTTCATAAGTGACAAGCATGGTCAAATAATAATCAGGAATAAATGTCAGTTGGCTTTTTATAGCCGATCATTAAGAGTTGAAAACAGCAGGTCTGGGACAGGTAGGGGTTCCATAACCGCAGGCAGAACAGTTGAAACTGGAACAGCAGCAAGGCCAGGTGGACTGGGGACAGCAAGGAGTCATCATGCCCGGTAGTCCTGACGTATGGTCCTAGGGCTCAGGTCCTCCGAGAGAGAGAAAGAAAGAGAGAAGGAGAGAATTAGAGAGAGCATACTTAAATTCACACAGGACACTGGATAAGACAGGAGAAGTACTCCAGATATAACCAACTGACCCTAGTCCCCCGACACAAACTACTGCAGCATAAATACTGGAGGCTGAGACAGGAGGGGTCAGGAGACACTGTGGCCCCATCCGATGATACCCCCGGACAGGGCCAAACAGGAAGGATATAACCCCACCCACTTTGCCAAAGCACAGCCCCCGCACCACTAGAGGGATATCTTCAACCACCAACTTACAATCCTGAGACAAGGCCGAGTATAGCCCACAAAGATCTCCACCACAGCACAAACCAAGGGGGGGCGCCAACCCAGACAGGAAGATCACGTCAGTAACTCAACCCACTCAAGTGACGCACCCCTCCTAGGGACGGCATGAAAGAGCACCAGTAAGCCAGTGACTCAGCCCCTGTAATAGGGTTAGAGGTAGAGAATCCCAGTGGAGAGAGGGGACCGGCCAGGCAGAGACAGCAAGGGCGGTTCGTTGCTCCAGAGCCTTTCCGTTCACCTTCACACTCCTGGGCCAGACTACACTCAATCATATGACCTACTGAAGAGATAAGTCTTCAGTAAAGACTTAAAGGTTGAGACCGAATCTGCGTCTCTCACATGGGTAGGCAGACCATTCCATAAAAATGGAGATCTATAGGAGAAAGCCCTGCCTCCAGCTGTTTGCTTAGAAATTCTAGGGACAATTAGGAGGCCTGCGTCTTGTGACCGTAGCGTGCGTGTAGGTATGTACGGCTCGGAAAGATAGGTAGGAGCAAGCCCATGTAACGCTTTATAGGTTAACAGTAAAACCTTGAAATCAGCCCTTGCCTTAACAGGAAGCCAGTGTAGGGAAGCTAGCACTGGAGTAACATGATCAAATTTCTTGGTTCTAGTCAGGATTCTAGCAGCCGTATTTAGCACTAACTGAAGTTTATTTAGTGCTTTATCCGGGTAGCCGGAAAGTAGAGCATTGCAGTAGTCTAACCTAGAAGTAACAAATGCATGGATTAATTTTTCTGCATCATTTTTGGACAGAACATTTCTGAATTTTGCAATGTTACGTAGATGGAAAAAAGCTGTCCTTGAAACAGTCTTGATATGTTCGTCAAAAGAGAGATCAGGGTCAAGAGTAACGCCGAGGTCCTTCACAGCTTTATTTGAGACGACTTTACAACCATCAAGATTAATTGTCAGATTTAACAGAAGATCTCTTTGTTTCTTGGGACCTAGAACAAACATCTCTGTTTTGTCCGAGTTTAAAAGTAGAAAGTTTTCAGCCATCCACTTCCTTATGTCTGAAACACAGGCTTCTAGCGAGGGCAATTTTGGGGCTTCACCATGTTTCATTGAAATGTACAGCTGTGTGTCATCCGCATAGCAGTGAAAGTTAACATTATGTTTTCGAATAACATCCCCAAGAGGTAAAATATATAGTGAAAACAATAGTGGTCCTAAAACGGAACCTTGAGGAACACCGAAATGTACAGTTGATTTGTCAGAGGACAAACCATTCACAGAGACAAACTGATATCTTTCCGACAGATAAGATCTAAACCAGGCCAGAACTTGTCCGTGTAGACCAATTTGGGTTTCCAGTCTCTCCAAAAGAATGTGGTGATCGATGGTGTCAAAGGCAGCACTAAGGTCTAGTAGCACGAGGACAGATGCAGAGCCTCGGTCTGACGCCATTTAAAAGGTCATTTACCACCTTCACAAGTGCAGTCTCAGTGCTATGATGGGGTCTAAAACCAGACTGAAGCATTTCGTATACATTGTTTGTCTTCAGGAAGGCAGTGAGTTGCTGCGCAACAGCTTTTTCAAAAAAAATTGAGAGGAATGGAAGATTCGATATAGGCCGATAGTTTTTTATATTTTCCGGGTCAATTTATCCGCTTTCCAACCGGTGTAGCCCACCTGCATATTAAAACAGTAGCGGCAGGTAACCTCCATTCACTATTTGCAGGCTATGGATGTATTTTAAAAAGTGATTCCACACATATTAGTAGGTTATATGTCAAGGTCAGATTAAGACTCCTCTCCATTGTGGTCCACATATCACTTCATCTCAGCAGCATTCAGTAATAGAGGATTCATTAGTGTTAGCTGAGTTATGTGTATGTTAGTTCTCAGTAGGCTAATTAAATGTGCTGAGTGGTGTGTGTGTGTGTGTGTGCGTTCTCAGTGGTGTGTGTGTGTGTGTGCGTTCTCAGTGGTGTGTGTGTGTGTGCGCTGAGTGGTGTGTGTGTGTGTGTGCGCTGAGTGGTGTGTGTGCGCTGAGTGGTGTGTGTGTGTGTGCGCTGAGTGGTGTGTGTGTGTGTGTGTGTGCGCTGAGTGGTGTGTGTGTGCGCTGAGTGGTGTGTGTGTGCGCTGAGTGGTGTGTGTGTGCGCTGAGTGGTGTGTGTGTGTGTGTGTGCGCTGAGTGGTGTGTGTGTGTGTGCGCTGAGTGGTGTGTGTGTGTGTGTGCGCTGAGTGGTGTGTGTGTGTGTGTGTGCGCTGAGTGGTGTGTGTGTGTGTGTGTGCGCTGAGTGGTGTGTGTGTGTGTGCGCGCTGAGTGGTGTGTGTGTGTGTGTGTGTGCGCTGAGTGGTGTGTGTGTGTGTGTGCGCTGAGTGGTGTGTGTGTGTGTGTGTGTGTGTGAAGTGGTGTGTGTGTGTGTGTGTGTCCATGTGAAGTGGTGTGTGTGTGTGTGTGTGCGCTGAGTGGTGTGTGTGTGTGTGTGTGTGTGTGTGGTGTGTGTGTGTGTGTGTGCGCTGAGTGGTGTGTGTGTGTGTGTGTGTGTGCGCTGAGTGGTGTGTGTGTGTGTGCGCTGAGTGGTGTGTGTGTGTGTGTGCGCTGAGTGGTGTGTGTGTGTGTGTGTGTGTGTGCGCTGAGTGGTGTGTGTGTGTGTGTGTGTGTGCGCTGAGTGGTGTGTGTGTGTGTGTGTGTACATCTGAGTGGTGTGTGTCTACATCTGCTGTGGTGTGTGTGTGTGCGCTGAGTGGTGTGTGTGTGTGGGTCAGGGTTTCTGTTAGGAAAATGTGCCGCCGGACAACGTGACCGGGAAGATTTAAATTTACCGGACATTTTTGATGAATTTACCAGACACATATGCATTGGGGTGTGTGTGTGACCCATTAGGGGTCGTCCACCTACGGCGTTCAGAATGACAGGCGTCACATTTTAGATGATGCTAATTCATTTTAACAGAACGTTCAACTCCTGTAAGAAAGCAGCCGGTAACACGTCATTTTCAAACATTTACCAAACTGTTATTCATGGGGAGAAAAGGAAAAATACACATAACACCAGCGTATACGACAGAGATGGAGGGGGGACTCTTTCTAGAAACGGGTGAATCTAAAGATGCAACGACTAGGAAGAGTTGCTCATATGACTTGTCCATTTTGTCTTCTGGCCAACGGAAGAAGGAAGTTGATCTGAAAACCAATAGAACAGGAGAAAGAGGAAGGAAGTTGATCTGAAAACCAATAGAACAGGAGAGAGAGGAAGGAAGTTGATCTGAAAACCAATAGAACAGGAGAGAGAGGAAGGAAGTTGATCTGAAAACCAATAGAACAGGAGAAAGAGGAAGGAAGTTGATCTGAAAACCAATAGAACAGGAGAGAGAGGAAGGAAGTTGATCTGAAAACCAATAGAACAGGAGAAAGAGGAAGGAAGTTGATCTGAAAACCAATAGAACAGGAGAGAGAGGAAGGAAGTTGATCTGAAAACCAATAAAACAGGAGAAAGAGGAAGGAAGTTGATCTGAAAACCAATAGAACAGGAGAAAGAGGAAGGAAGTTGATCTGAAAACCAATAGAACAGGAAGGAAGTTGATCTGAAAATCAATAGAACAGGAGAGAGAGGAAGGAAGTTGATCTGAAAACCAATAGAACAGGAGAGAGAGGTCGGTGAGCGGTGGCAAAAGGCCTAGTTGATTTATTGAGTTGCGGCTGTCCAGTGGAAAAACATCTCAAATATGTGAAGACAATGTGTCTGGAGTATCATTTTAACAATGTTGAACGAAGGGGAGGGGGGTGTGGCGAAGATATAGGCTATAGTCACGTCTCTCTCCAGAATGCTGGGCTCTGCTCTCTCCAGAATGTGTGGGCTCTGCTCTCTCCAGAATGTGTGGGCTCTGCTCTCTCCAGAATGTGTGGGCTCTGCTCTCTCCAGAATGTGTGGGCTCTGCTCTCTCCAGAATGTGTGGGCTCTGCTCTCTCCAGAATGTGTGGGCTCTGCTCTCTCCAGAATGTGTGGGCTCTGCTCTCTCCAGAATGTGTGGGCTCTGCTCTCTCCAGAATGTGTGGGCTCTGCTCTCTCCAGAATGTGTGGGCTCTGCTCTCTCCAGAATGTGTGGGCTCTGCTCTCTCCAGAATGTGTGGGCTCTGCTCTCTCCAGAATGTGTGGGCTCTGCTCTCTCCAGAATGTGTGGGCTCTGCTCTCTCCAGAATGTGTGGGCTCTGCTCTCTCCAGAATGTGTGGGCTCTGCTCTCTCCAGAATGTGTGGGCTCTGCTCTCTCTAGAATGTGTGGGCTCTGCTCTCTCCAGAATGTGTGGGCTCTGCTCTCTCCAGAATGTGTGGGCTCTGCTCTCTCCAGAATGTGTGGGCTCTGCTCTCTCTAGAATGTGTGGGCTCTGCTCTCTAGAATGTGTGGGCTCTGCTCTCTCCAGAATGTGTGGGCTCTGCTCTCTCCAGAATGTGTGGGCTCTGCTCTCTAGAATGTGTGGGCTCTGCTCTCTAGAATGTGTGGGCTCTGCTCTCTAGAATGTGTGGGCTCTGCTCTCTAGAATGTGTGGGCTCTGCTCTCTAGAATGTGTGGGCTCTGCTCTCTCCAGAATGTGTGGGCTCTGCTCTCTAGAATGTGTGGGCTCTGCTCTCTCCAGAATGCGTGGTCTCTGCTCTCTCCAGAATGTGTGGGCTCTGCTCTCTAGAATTTGTGGGCTCTGCTCTCTAGAATGTGTGGGCTCTGCTCTCTAGAATGTGTGGGCTCTGCTCTCTAGAATGTGTGGGCTCTGCTCTCTCCAGAATGCTGGGCTCTGCTCTCTAGAATGCGTGGGCTCTGCTCTCTCCAGAATGCGTGGTCTCTGCTCTCTCCAGAATGTGTGGGCTCTGCTCTCTAGAATGTGTGGGCTCTGCTCTCTCCAGAATGCGTGGGCTTAGCCAATTCTTCCACATACATTGTTTCATGTGAATTGTTTGACTTTTTATTTTATATTTTGATCAGTTCTCCATTACATATGTCACCAGTAGTAAATGTACCGTTAATCCCTGTCATTTGTTTACATTACTAATTTGGCCTACAGTCATTTACCGTTGTCATTCTCGGAGTGGCGACGTTGCTACACTTGTGAGGGGAAAAAATGTGGGTTTATTTCATAACCATCATTTATGAGTTGTCCATTTAAAAAAAAAAAAATGTTTTTCCCATTGTCTTTTTGTTTGTAGTGCTCTGTGTGAGAAACAAGCATGGGTCTGGTTTCTCTGTCTTGTTAATGTTGAGGGAGGGAGCACGAGCCTGAGCAGCGTAGAAGTAGCCTACCCGGCCTGCTGCGCACAAATGCAGGAAAGTACCCGTTTTGGGGATGTTTGATATCTGCTTGTAATAAGCTAAACTTCTGTCATTTTTCTTTCTTTACCTCACACAGTAAGTCAACGAAGTGTGTTTTTTTTTTTTTTTACATCCATTGTGAACGATAGCCTAATACTTCCTCACAGTAGGTCTATTTTGAAAAAAATCTTTCCAACAAACTCCCCCTCGATAATCACCAAGCCTCGATGTGAAAAGACTAAAATATCATCTGATGATCCCATATATCCAGTGGAAACGCGTCATGAAATAGTTTTCTCTTTGTAAAAAAGACCAGCTGTCTGTGCCAAGCTCACTAGAGCAGGAAGCTCTGAGCGTCTGGAAACCAGGCTGGTTTTACTCTGTCTTCATGGATCCAGTTGATTGATTTGATACAATATTGCACTTCACTAGCGATAGCGCAAGTCAAAAATAGACAACTAGAAAGGGAGGCAGACAGGCGGAGCGGAGAGATGAACGGGATTGGAAAGAACCAGAATTCATCAGCATATTTTCCACTTTTTTTATTTTTTATTTGTCTTGCTTTATATTTTAATTAGTTGACGATAGAAGTTATTGGCCAACGACTGCATTGGCCATTGTCTCTGAGTTCTCATTTAGGGACTTTTAGCCGTTAATGATCACGGTGTATCAATGTGTCCAAATGGCATAGGCTGGTGCTCTCGCATTTAGTTGAATTTTAACTTTGACATTTAAAAAAAATAATTTTAATTCAGATTTTTATGAGTAACCACGTGACAATGATTTTTGGGAAACCTAAAACGCTATTATTGAAATGAAACTGTTCAAAGAAAAATGGCCGTTTTTATAAAGTCAGAACTGATATAAAGAGTGGTAGAAATGCTCGGATAACTTGTAACGTTATGCTTCCCCCAAACTGGAAACTCGCACATCGCCTACATCTTCCATAACATAAATTGCTTTCACCTTTCCAAGGTCAGACATGCCTCCATAACATGAGGTAAAACATGTCAGGGTTTAAAACAAGGAAGTATGTTTTTGAAAATGCAGCTTCCAGCTCACATTGTAAAGTGGTGACATGACGTGATAGTCTGCCGTTGCTTTTCTCCCTGTCAATTTGGTCGGCAACAATTTTATGTATCAGCTTTAACTTTTTGGGGGTTTTTTTACAGCCAAAAGACGGCAATTTACCAGCTAACGGAAACCCTGGTGTGTGTGTGTGTGGTGTGTGTGTGTGGTGTGTGTGTGTGGTGTGTGTGTGGTGTGTGTGTGTGTGTGTATAGCGTTAACAGACTCTTTTTTTAATGTAGTCCAATAGAGCTGAATGAATGAATGGTTGGCCACTTGGAACAGCGGGTACACTGGCCTTGTTATATACATACACACCATGACAACGCCTTGTTTCATGTGCTGAGAGTGAGACATTCTCTGTGAAAAACGCATGTCTATCGAAATGCATTTTCTCATCTCGGCCCTACATAGACAGCAGCATCATCTGCCCTACATAGACAGCAGCATCATCTGCCCTACATAGACAGCAGCATCATCTGCCCTACATAGACAGCAGCATCATCTGCCCTACATAGACAGCAGCATCATCTGCCCTACATAGACAGCAGCATCATCTGCCCTACATAGACAGCAGCATCATCTGCCCTACATAGACAGCAGCATCATCTGCCCTACATAGACAGCAGCATCATCTGCCCTACATAGACAGCAGCATCATCTGCCCTACATAGACAGCAGGTGCCTGTGGTTATTGTGTTCTGTCTTTGACTAATTCCATGTTTTCTCTGTCTCTCTGTCTCTCTCTGTCTCTGTCTCTCTCTGTCTCTCTCTCTGTCTCTGTCTCTCTCTCTGTCGCTCTCTCTGTCGCTCTCTCTGTCGCTCTCTCTCTCTCTTGTCTCTCTTGTCGCTCTCTCTCTCTCTTGTCTCTCTTGTCGCTCTCTCTCTCTCTCTGTCGCTCTCTCTCTCTCTGTCGCTCTCTCTCTCTGTCGCTCTCTCTCTCTCTCTGTCGCTCTCTCTCTCTCTCTCTGTCGCTCTCTCTGTCGCTCTCTCTCTCTCTCTCTGTCGCTCTCTCTGTCGCTCTCTCTGTCGCTCTCTCTGTCGCTCTCTCTGTCTCTCTCTCTGTCGCTCTCTCTGTCTCTCTCTCTGTCGCTCTCTCTGTCGCTCTCTCTGTCGCTCTCTCTGTCGCTCTCTCTGTCGCTCTCTCTGTCGCTCTCTCTGTCGCTCTCTCTGTCGCTCTCTCTGTCGCTCTCTGTCGCTCTCTGTCGCTCTCTGTCGCTCTCTCTGTCGCTCTCTCTGGCTCTCTCTCTGTCGCTCTCTCTCTGTCGCTCTCTCTCTGTCGCTCTCTCTCTGTCGCTCTCTCTCTGTCGCTCTCTCTCTCTCTGTCGCTCTCTCTCTCTCTGTCGCTCTCTCTCTCTCTGTCGCTCTCTCTCTCTCTGTCGCTCTCTCTCTCTCTGTCGCTCTCTCTCTCTCTGTCGCTCTCTCTCTCTCTGTCGCTCTCTCTCTCTCTGTCGCTCTCTCTGTCTCTGTCGCTCTCTCTGTCTCTGTCGCTCTCTCTGTCTCTGTCGCTCTCTCTGTCTCTGTCTCTCTCTCTCTGTCTCTCTCTCTCTGTCTCTCTCTCTGGTGTAGGACAGATAGTATGCTGAGTAAAGCGGCCACTATGGAAATCCCTATCAACCGCAACGGAGACACGGGGACGCTGCCGGAGGATGACAGCCTTGAACAAGTGAGTCACACACCCCTTCCATAACTATTGACCCTGACTTAGCAGCTCTTTCTGTCCTACCACAGGAGTGCTGTAGACTGGTCCCAGATCTGTCTGTTCTCTTGTCTACTCCTTTGCTGTCATTGTCAAGCAGCACAAATATACTGCACTCAGGATAGACGTGATGCGGGCGACAGTCTCGGACCCCTTGACTTTTTACACATTTTGTTACGTTACAGACTTATTCTAAAATGGATTAAAAAAAAAAAAATATTATCAATGTACACACAATACCCCATAAAATGACACAACAAAAACAGTTTTTTGACTCAATCCTGTATCGGACATCTACGGACAATTCCTTCGACCTCATGGCTTGGTTTTTGCTCTGACATGCACTGTCAACTGTGGTACCTTAAATAGACAGGTGTGTGCCTTTCCAAATCATGTCCAATCAAGTTGGATGCACCTGAGCTCAATGTAGAGTCTCATAGCAAAGGGGCTGAATACTGATGTAAATAAGGTATTTCTGTTTTTTACACAAACACAAATTTTCGAACCTGTTTTTGCTTTGTCGTTATGGGGTATAGCGTGTCGATTGAGGAGTTTTATTTATCTAATCCATTTTAGAATAAGGCTGTAGTGTTACAAAATATGGAAAAAAAGAGAAGGGGTCTGAATACTTTCCGAATTACAACATATCACTCTCATTCAACACAGTCGCATAAACCATGATTTAATCTCTCTGTGTTTTTGTGCACAGAGGTGGTCTTGGGTTGGCTGTTTACCAAAACATAGCAGGCGTAACAGAAACGTCTGAAACTAGATAGTCTACGTACTGGCTTTGACAAGGAGAAGAAGATAACATGTCTGGGGGAGGTTCTCTTCTGCACTGTTCAACCAATCCAGTAAACGTGGAGGAGGAGTTAAGATGGAACGTCCCCCTTGTAAACGTCCACAAGCGGAAGTCACGTCACGGACTCTCTTTCCATTGTTTCCCTTGACAACCGGGAACAGAGGCTCCTCTCAATCCTATTTGGACTAGAACCCCCCCCCCGGCGTTATCGTCGTGTACGTTTTATTAGGAGCACACAGAAAGTGTACGACCTAGTCTCATAGTAACGTGGAATAGTTTTCTCAAAGTTAATTTGGGCTGGTAGAGCAGCCTCTGTGTCCGAGTGAACTTTCTCTGGTATGTCACCTGTTGCACTTCCACGGTATCCATGGGAACGTCTAGTTGTATTAACAGGTGGCGTGGCTATTTACGGGCCTTCTAGCCAGGCTATGTTTGTTTTTTGTCTCTGTGGGTGTATGTGAGAAATTGTTCGGGAGGTATTGCCTCACCAAGTTAACAGTGTGGTAAGAGTCCATTCAGGAATAAGGTTGGACTTGACGATCCTGATAAATGTAAAGGAAACCGTTGAATTCCATTGTAAAGAGTTCTCAGTGCAAACCGTGACGTAGGCTACAGATCTCTTTTAGTAGTGACTCGTTTAGAAGGTGGTCCCTCTGGTGTTATTACGGCTGTAAACTATTCAACTTCTAGCTATGCAAACATGTTGATGAGATCTGTAGCCTTTTACTGCCCTAGATTAGAGATGAAGTGAGTGGAATGAGGTGCGATGGTTGTGTCCGTGTGTAACCGGTTCTGTGTGTTCTTAACAGCCCGCCCTAAAGCACACCTTGTTGAGCAAACACTACCCAGGTTAACAGGGACTGCAGATCCGGGAGGGAGGGAGGGAGGGAGGGAGGGAGGGGGGGGAGGGAGGGAGGGGGGGAGGGGTAGGGAGGGAGGGAGGGAGGGAGGGAGGGAGAGGGGGAGAGTAGGTTAACAGGGACTGCAGATCCGGGAGGGAGGGAGGGAGGGAGGGAGGGAGGGAGGGGCAGGGAGGGAGGGAGGGAGAGGGCAGTAGATGGAGAGGGGGAGAGTAGGTTAACAGGGACTGCAGATCCGGGAGGGAGGGAGGGAGGGGTAGGGAGGGAGGGGGGCAGGGAGGGAGGGAGGGAGGGAGGGAGGGAGAGTAGGTTAACAGGGACTGCAGATCCGGGAGGGAGGGGCAGGGAGGGAGGGAGGGAGGGAGGGGGGGAGAGTAGGTTAACAGGGACTGCAGATCCGGGAGGGAGGGAGGGAGGGGCAGGGAGGGAGGGAGAGGGCAGTAGATGGAGAGGGGGAGAGTAGGTTAACAGGGACTGCAGATCCGGGAGGGAGGGAGGGAGGGAGGGAGGGAGGGAGGGAGAGTAGGTTAACAGGGACTGCAGATCCGGGAGGGAGGGAGGGAGGGGTAGGGAGGGAGGGGGGCAGGGAGGGAGGGAGAGTAGGTTAACAGGCTGGCTCACGATCTGGACTGGAAGCGTCTTCCTTTGTTAGCCAGTCCTTTAGTCAAACACTCCAGACACGCAGACAGACTGTAGGCCCACAGTAAAGCTGCATCCCTATTCGTGTAACCAGGGCCCGTAGCCACTGTTCCAAAGTGCTGGACGCAGCCTAGCAGTGTGTTGAAGGAGGATGTTTTTTCCATCAGGGGTCAAAGAGTCAGGGTTATTTATTGTTCCTAGCTGAATATTAACATACGTTGTCATAGCAACAAGGCCTTTGTTTTCTTTCTTTCCCGAAAACTGCTGTAACTTTGTCCTTGGAGCGTTAACCTAGTCCAGTTGTTCTCCGTTATTACTGGGCTGGTCCAGGCTGCTGGTCTATCCTGCTGGCCCAGGCTGCTGGCCCAGGCTGCTGGTCTATCCTGCTGGTCCAGGCTGCTGGTCTATCCTGCTGGTCCAGGCTGCTGGTCTATCCTGCTGGTCCAGGCTGCAGGTCCAGGCTGCTGGTCTATCCTGCTGGTCCAGGCTGCTGGTCCAAGCTGCTGTTCTAGGCTGCTGTTCTAGGCTGCTGGTCTAGGCTGCTGGTCTAGGCTGCTGGCCCAGGCTGCTGGCCCAGGCTGCTGGCCCATCCTGCTGGTCTATCCTGCTGGTCTATCCTGCTGGCCCAGGCTGCTGGCCCAGGCTGCTGGCCCAGGCTGCTGGCCCATCCTGCTGGTCTATCCTGCTGGTCTAGGCTGCTGGCCCAGGCTGCTGGCCCAGGCTGCTGGCCCAGGCTGCTGGTCTAGGCTGCTGGTCTAGGCTGCTGGTCTAGGCTGCTGGTCTAGGCTGCTTGTCCAAGCTGCTGGTCCAGGCTGCTGGTCTATCCTGCTGGCCCGGGCTGCTGGCCCAGGCTGCTGGCCCAGGCTGCTGGCCCTGGCTGCTGGTCTAGGCTGCTGGTCTAGGCTGCTGGTCTAGGCTGCTGGTCCAGGCTGCTGGTCTAGGCTGCTGGTCTAGGCTGCTGGTCTAGGCTGCTGGTCTAGGCTGCTGGTCTAGGCTGCTGGTCCTGGCTGCTGGTCCAGGCTGCTGGTCCAGGCTCCTGGTCTAGGCTGCTGGTCCAGGCTGCTGGCCCAGGCTGCTGGTCTATCCTGCTGGCCCAGGCTGCTGGTCTATCCTGCTGGTCTAGGCTGCTGGCCCAGGCTGCTGGCCCAGGCTGCTGGCCCAGGCTGCTGGTCTAGGCTGCTTGTCCAGGCTGCTGGTCCTGGCTGCTTGTCCAGGCTGCTGGTCCAGGCTGCTGGTCCAGGCTGCTGGTCCAGGCTATATTAACCCTGTTGTAGTTAAGGATGTGCATTTGAAACAATGTCTGTGTTGGAGTAGCCTAGTCATGTTAAAACATTATTTTAAGTAGTTTGCATGTGAGGGAGTTTTTGTGGTTTCTGTGATCTTACTGTAATCCTTCCAGTCGTCTGTCTGGTGAGCATGTCAGCGGGGTGGCTGTTTTGGAAAGGGTCTCTCTCCTGTAATCTGATGCCCAGTGTTGCACTGTCTATGGTGTAACGCAGGGAGGGCCGTCTATGGCGTAACGCAGGGAGGGCCGTCTATGGCGTAACGCAGGGAGGGCCGTCTATGGCGTAACGCAGGGAGGGCCGTCTATGGCGTAACGCAGGGAGGGCCGGTCTGAGGCGTAACGCAGGTAGGGCCGGTCTGCGGCGTAACGCAGGGAGGGCCGGTCTGCGGCGCAACGCAGGGAGGGCCGGTCTGCGGCGCAACGCAGGGAGGGCCGGTCTGCGGCGTAACGCAGGTAGGGCCGGTCTGCGGCGCAACGCAGGGAGGGCCGGTCTGCGGCGCAACGCAGGGAGGGCCGGTCTGCGGCGTAACGCAGGGAGGGCCGGTCTGCGGCGTAACGCAGGGAGGGCCGGTCTGCGGCGTAACGCAGGTAGGGCCGGTCTGCGGCGTAACGCAGGTAGGGCCGGTCTGCGGCGTAACGCAGGTAGGGCCGGTCTGCGGCGCAACGCAGGGAGGGCCGGTCTGCGGCGCAACGCAGGGAGGGCCGGTCTGCGGCGCAACGCAGGGAGGGCCGGCCTGCGGCGCAACGCAGGGAGGGCCGGCCTGCGGCGCAACGCAGGTATTTACTTTCTGAACAGTTAGTCATATATATATATATGTGTGTGTGTATGACACCATAGAGAATGATAGAGGACTCTTTTTTTGTATCTGTCCATTAAGGAAACTGTGAGGTTGTATTCTGAACAGGAAATCATATAAGTGTGAAAATACCCTAAATTAAAAGGTGACATTCTATACTGTGTTCTTTTCAGATTAGGGTTGTACTGATACTAGAATCGCGATATTCGGAAGCGGACAGTTTCTTGACCCCCCCCCCCCCAAAAAACGTTCTAATGTTGCAAACAAAAAGCCTTCGGTTGTCAGCACTCTTTTTTTAAGGACCAATTGAGTTCAGTCTGTTTTGTGAAGAAGAAAAAAAAAGCCCATAAATGTAGTTTTGTAGTATCGTAATACTGCTATCATGACAGCAGTTCAGATCTCATGTCTTGGTATCGTCAACATCAAGGTGATGTTCAGTTACCAAAACGTTGTCGAACGCTGCAGATAGAAATGCCATGAATAGAGCGTACCACGATTCCATTGGTCTACATGTCGGAGAGGCATGTTTGTTCTATATCACATATCTATCTATATCTGAATGTTCCCGATGCATTCTGATCTGCTGAAGGGCCCAGACTTCTCCATGGGTCAATCATTGATTAGTCAACCAATAGACATTGTAATGATGTTGCTCTGTCATTGGATAATATCGGCCAATACGAATGTTATACCAGTGCTAATAATCATATCTATTTTCTGGGGTTGATTTATTTATATATACATACATACACACTAGATGACTGACAGGGGTTTTGAAGCCACCGTGCCTCCATCTTGGCTCTCTCCCACCATTTGTTTTGAATCCACCGTGCCTCCATCTTGGCTCTCTCCCACCATTTGTTTTGAAGCCACCGTGCCTCCATCTTGGCTCTCTCCCACCATTTGTTTTGAAGCCACCGTGCCTCCCTCTTGGCTCTCTCCCACCATTTGTTTTGAAGCCACCGTGCCTCCCTCTTGGCTCTCTCCCACCATTTGTTTTGAAGCCACCGTGCCTCCATCTTGGCTCTCTCCCACCATTTGTTTTGAAGCCACCGTGCCTCCATCTTGGCTCTCTCCCACCATTTGTTTTGAAGCCACCGTGCCTCCATCTTGGCTCTCTCCCAACATTTGTTTTGAAGCCACCGTGCCTCCATCTTGGCTCTCTCCCACCATTTGTTTTGAAGCCACCGTGCCTCCATCTTGGCTCTCTCCCACCATTGTAAAACATATATTTTGTAAGCTTTAGAAATGCATTTACTGATGTCTCCATCTATTTTGTTTTTTTTGCCATGTTTTATTCTATTACAGACACCTTACTGCATAGTCTTTTACATTCTATTATGTGAGCTAAACATACAAATGTAATATGAAAAAATATATACCATTTTCCTTAAAGTATAATTATTTGAAAGTACTAATGCTACAGTCCCCACTACAACCACAAAATACGTAAATGCACGTAATTTTGTCCTTGGAACTTATACTGTGTAATTCCATTCCTTCCTATGGAGGACTGTTTTCCTGAGGAGAGACAATATGGCCGACCGGTGGCTTCAAAGCATCTCCATGGCCAATCATTGTTTAAAACTTTGATTTCCTAGCCTGAGTGCCAGTCTGTTTGGGTTATCACACCAACTCCATGAGACAATGGCATCTATAGAGTAAGCAAGAGAGCCAACAGATCTGGGAGCAGGTTACTGACTTCCCCATATCACTATATTCTGTAGCCCATCAAGAGAACTAACAGATCTGGGACCAGGTTACTGACTTCCTCATATCACTATATTCTGTAGCCCATCAAGAGAGCCAACAGATCTAGGACCAGGTTACTGACTTCCTCATATCACTATATTCTGTAGCCCATCAAGAGAACTAACAGATCTGGGACCAGGTTACTGACTTCCTCACATCACCATCAAGGCCTATTGTTGGTTTCCTTTTTGCATCCTGTCGTGATTCAGTTACACATTGTCATTTTTTTCCTTCTTTTTTTTTCTGTCTGTCTCTTTATTTCTCCCCCCTCCATCTGTGTCCAGGTTGCTAAGCTACAGTGGAGCTTAGATGAGAAGGTAGGGAGTTTCACAATCACCAGGGTGAGAAGGACAACACTGTGTGTGTGTGTGTGTGTGTGTGTACACGTACTATAGATTCAAGCAATGCCACCTAATGTTTTGTCACGTTGTCTGACTTGCTGAATGAAATGGGTCTCGTAGTCATTGCAACAAGCACTATGCGTTACTTAACATGGCTGCTAGGCTGCACATGGTGTATATATTTTATAAGTTGATGACAAAGCATTAGGCAGGTTGACTGGATCTGTGTGTTGTGATTTTGACCCCCCCTCCTCCTCCACTAGGCTAACTCTGGTCGAAGGTCTGTCAAATCAAATCGAATCAAAATGAGGACGTGTCTCGGGGGCTCTACAATGCCACCATTGTACTTGCATATCCACCTAAATAGTTTAGCTGTGTGACCTGTGAATTGTTTTTTATTTAGGAGCAACTTTGCGACTAGAGAAATGTTAAACATTCTATTACCTCATAGTTTTCATTGCGCTCCTACATTTCTTTGTGTGCTCCTACATTTTCCAACTTAAGGGGCACACGTGCTCCTTGTAAAAAAATACCCACTTTATTACCGACTCCTGTGATAATGAAAACATATCGTAATTTAGGCTAAAAGGGGGCGATGCCATAGAGAAGGATAGAGGACTCTTCTTTGTATTTGTCCCATTATGGTGTCTGTTAGAGCACAGGCAGGGCCTTTGAGGTCATCTCCATTTTGAAGTAGTCACTTTTTGTTCTTCTACTATTTCTATGAGTTGGTAAACAAAATGAAAATGTGCATACTGCCTTTATACTGTTGTCTGAACAGGTATAAAGACAAGGTTGGTGATTTACTGCCCCCTGGAGGGTGTTGTCTGAACAGGTATAAAGACAAGGTTGGTGATTTACTGCCCCCTGGAGGGTGTTGTCTGAACAGGTATAAAGACAAGGTTGGTGATTTACTGCCCCCTGGAGGGTGTTGTCTGAACAGGTATAAAGACAAGGTTGGTAATTTACTGCCCCCTGGAGGGTGTTGTCTGAACAGGTATAAAGACAAGGTTGGTGATTTATTGCCCCCTGGAGGGTGTTGTCTGAACAGGTATAAAGACAAGGTTGGGGATTTACTGCCCCCTGGAGTTATGGAATGTTTCCTCATGAGTATAATTCATTGGCTGTTGACCTGCATGGAATTATGTGATCCTTTCTTAACCCATAGGAAGTCCAACCCAGTTGACTACTTCAAAATGGTGTAAGTCCTCAATGGCGTTGCCCATGCTCGAACTTCCTTTAGGGTGACTAGAGTCCTCTATTTGTCTTTATGGGCAAACCCATGTTGGTTTGAGAGACGTTCTTCTCCCTCAGTGGTTCTAAACTAACGACAACACATAGACCTTGTTTAACAGGTTTTTATTCTCAACAGGAAATCCATTGTTTTTGAAGTGCTGTGTATTGCTGCCTGTTCCAATGGATTTACTGATTCTAGTGTGTGTCTGCTTGTATATACCAGGGGTCTCCAACCAGGCAAGCTACCAGTAGCTCGCAGGTGACCTATGACAATTCTGAAAGTACCTGGCAACTTTCACGTCTTCCACTGCAAACCGTCATAAACAAATTACACGTCTTCCACTGCAAACGGCCATAAACAAATCTCACAAGTATCAGACACCACAAGCTCCTATCTAGTCAATGCAACAGTGACTTTATCCCACCCCTGGTTAGTCACTTATTGGCTTAAAAAGACAAACCTACGCCTGGTTAGTCACTTATTGGCTTAAAAAGACAAACCTTTCTTCCAATTGAATGTTCATCAATATTGCCCCTCTGTCAGTGTGGTGCACGTGTCCATGTGTAACCAGGTAATGTGATAACTGTCTTGTGGGTTGACAAAAATACTTTTCCCCCCTAAAACCTTCTCAATTAAACATTTAGCTGCAAAGTAGTCTTACCTGGCAGAAGTATATTATGAGTGAGTGGATCTATTTTAGCTGTTATTTGTACCAAGAAATGAGAAGCAGGAGTACAGGACCGTCACAAGACCGGCACGTTCCTCACTGGCTAGAGGCGCAATTAAAGGGGAATTACACTCAAATGTATTTTGTTTAAATATTTTTTTATATACATATACACATATATACATACACATACCTATATAGACATACATACTTTTTAAAAGAATATACCTTTATTATTATTCCCCGCAAACCCTACCACCGATCCCCCAATTGGAGTAAACTGATAAACATTTCTGTTTTTACCTTCAATTTATACATCTTATACACATTTTACAGACACAGTCTACTTTATAATAGTTCTCTCTTGTTTGTTCTTAGTCCTTCCTCTATTTCTGTTGTCCATCCAGTTTGATTTCCACTTGTAACTGTGCTATTTCACAAAAGCTCCGCCCCTATACACATTTCACAGATCCCGTATGCCCTACATTGTTTATCTTGTTATTAGTCCCACCCTTCAGCTCCACTCAACCCTTCCCATCTATCTTCCAACATCATCCATTTCGGATTTTTATTTGCCATATATTTTTCAACTGTGCTGTGATGCTTCACAAAAGATTTGAATCTTCCTTTTCTCATAGCTTCCACGGATTGTAAATTAAAAATAAACATTTTTGCTAAAATAATTATTATATTATTGATTGATTGACTATGGCTTTTCAAATCCCCCAGTATTGCTATCTGTAGCGTTAGTTCTACGCAAATGTTGCAATTCTTCAGCCATTCCTGGACCTGTGACCAAAAACTAGCTACATACGGACAATACCAAAATAAATGATCTAGTGACTCTGCCTCCTCACAGCAGAATCTACAGAGCTGGGAAGATTGTATCCCCCATATATATAACATTCTATTAGTTGCAAGAATTTTGTACAGTAATTTAAATGGAAAAATTCGAAGTTTTGAATCCGGCGTTGTTTTGCGTATCAATTCATAAACCATGTGCCATGGAATGGGTACATCAAAAATCTCTTCCCAACTATTTTGTAATTTATATGGCACAGTTGTCAGTTTTTTGGTCCTTAAATAAAATTGGTATATGTTTTTATTTATCACACTTTTCTTTAACCATTTATGTTCTTTAATATAGGGCCGACATACAAGTTCCTTACTTTTTTCCCCTTCTACTTGCCTCTTCCATTTTTGTGGTAATGCTGCAATTAATTGGTTGTAATTTTGGGTAGAGCAGACATTTCCATATGTCTGTGTTAGCTGCATGTGTGACATTACTCCACCAGTCCTATTTATGATATCATTCACAAAAATTATACCTTTTTTAAACATTTCTTCGATAAATACAGTTTTTTTATCAATTACTATATTTGAATTTAACCACAATATTTGTTGTACTATTTGTTCGGTCCTTTCAGGTGGATTAAACTGAAATTGCAACCAACTTTCTAAGGCTTGTTTAAAAAATAAAGATATTTTGGAGATTATTTCCTTTTCAAACAACCGAAAGTGAGCAGGTGTAATCTGAATAAAGGGAAAAAGGCCCTTCTTGAACATAGGATGAGACATTCTTACCAATTTACTAGAGAACCAGTTTGGATTTAAGTATAACTTTTGTATGACTGATGCCTTTAGTGAGAGGTCTAACGCTTTAATATTTAATAATTTCTGCCCTCCGAATTCATATTCGTTATATAAATAGGCCCTTTTAATTTTATCTGGCTTGCCGTTCCAAATAAAATGGAATATTTTTTGTTCATATAATTTAAAAAGCAGGTGTAGGCAAAACCATAAGCAAATAGGTAAACTGTGATATGATTAAAGAGTTAATCAGGGTGATTTTCCCACAAATAGACAGGTATTTTCCTTTCCATGGAAGCAAGATCTTATCTATTTTTGCTAACTTTCTATAACAATTTATTGGAGTGAGATCATTTCTTTCTTTTGGGATTTGTATACCGAGTATGTCCACATCTGTGTATTTTTTAGTGATCCAATACGTAATATGGTACATTTATCATAATTTGGTTTTAATCCAGAGAGGATAGCAAATGTATCTAGATCCTCTAAGAGGCCGTGGAGAGACTCTAGTTGTGGTTTTAAAAGAAAACATGAATCATCAGCGTACAATGACACCTTAGTTTTTAGGCCCTGGATTTCTAATCCCTTAATATTCATGTTTGATCTAATTTTAACAGCTAACATTTCGATGGCAATAATAAATAGATATGCCGATAGTGGACAACCTTGTTTTACTCCTCTAGATAGTTTAAAACTTTCTGAGATGTAGCCATTATTTACTATTTTACACCTAGGGTTACTATACATAATTTTAACCCATTTTATAAGAGATTCCCCATAATTGAAATATTCTAGGCATTTATATATAAACTCCAGTCGTACTTTATCAAAAGCCTTTTCAAAATCAGCTATGAAAACCAGGCCTGGTGTCCCCGATATTTCATAGTGTTCTATTGTTTCCAGTACTTGCCTTTATATTATCTCCAATGTATCGTCCATGTAAAAAACCTGTCTGATTAGGATGAATAATATCTGACAAAACTTTTTTTATTCTATGCGCCAAGCATTTTGCTAGGATTTTTGCATCACAACACTGAAGTGTAAGAGGTCTCCAATTTTTTAATGGACTGGATCTTTATATATACCACTTGGGTCCTGTTTCAGTAATAATGATATCACACCTTCTTGTTGCGTGTCTGATAATCTATCATTTATATAGGAGTGGTTAAAACAAGCTAATAATGGTCCTTTGAGTATATCAAAAAAATGTTTGTATACTTCCACTGGTATGCCATCCAGCCCTCAAGTAGTTCCTCTTCTGTAATTAGGCCTTCACATGAGTCTTTCTGTACAGATGTTAATTTTACATTATTATTAGGAAAAAAATCCATACAATTAGTTTCAGTTAGTGGAGATGGAGGAGCCTGAAACGAAAACATATTCTTAAAGTACTTTACTTCCTCTTTCAAAATATCATTTGGTGAATCATGCGTGACTCCATCATTTGTAACAAGTTTTAATACGTTTTTTTTGGTAGCATTTCTATATTGAAGATTGAAAAATAATTTGGTGCATTTTTCCCCATATTCCATCCAGTTCGCTTTATTTTTATAATATATTACACTGGATCTTTCTTGAATAAGTTCCTCCATTTCTTTTTGTTTTTCCTCTAACTTATTCTGTGCCTCTATGGTACCGAATGTATTTTGTTAGTTTCCTTCGAGACTTTACATTTTTTTTTTTTTTAAGCATCGACATGGAATCAGAACATCAAATTGTTGTTGTTTTTCTATGAACAGTTGTAATTTTGAGGTGAAAAACAAAATCTAAAACCAGGAAAAAATACAACTGAGAGAACAACAATCATTTGGAGGTGTTTAGTAACAAGGCAAAGTGCTTTCGGAAAATATACAGACCCCTTGACTTTTTCAACATTTTGTTACGTTACAGCCTTATTCATAAAATGGATTAAATGAAACATGTTCCTCGTCAATCTACACACAAATACCCCGTTATGACATCATAATTACAAAGTAAAAACGGGTTTTTAGAAAAACCAAGTCGTGAGGTCGGGCTTGTGTCGAGGCACAGATCTGAGGAAGGGTACCAAAAAATGTCTGCAGCATTGAAGGTTCCCAAGAACACAGTGGCCTCCATCATTCTTAAATGGAATAAGTTTGGAACCACCAAGACTCTTCCTAGAGCTGGCCGCCCGACCAAACTAAGCAATCGGGGGAGAAGGGCCTTGGTCAGGGAGGTGACCAAGAAAACGATGGTCACTCTGACAGAGCTCCAGAGTTCCCCTGTGGAGATGGGAGAACCTTCCAGAATGACAACCATCTCTACAGCACTCCACCAATCAGGCCTTTATGGTGGAGTGGCCAGACGTGCCTTTTACTGAGGAGTGGCTTACATGACAGCCCGCTTGGAATTTGCCAAAAACCACCTAAAGGACTCTGACCATGAGAAACAAGATTCTCTGGTCTAATGAACCAAGATTGAACTCTTTGCCCTGAATGCCAAGCGTCACGTCTGGAGGAAACCTGGCACCATCCCTACTGTGAAGCATGGTGGTGGCAGCATCATGCTGTGGGGATGTTTTTCAGCAGGGACTGGGAGGGACTGGGAGACTAGTCAGGATCGAGGGAAAGATGAACGGAGCAAAGTACAGTGAGATGCTTGATAACCTGCTCCAGAGCGCTCAGGACCTCAGACTGGGGCGAAGGTTCACCTTCCAACAGGACAACGACCCTAAGCACACAGCCAAGACAACGCAGGAGTGGCTTCGGGACAAGTCTCTGAATGTCCTTGAGTGGCCCAGCCAAAGCCTGGACTTGAACCCGAATTAACATCTCTGGAAAGATCTGAAAATAGCTGTGCAGCGACGCTCCCCATCCAACCTGACAGAGCTTGAGAAGATCTGCAGAGAAAAATGGGAGAAACTCCCCAAATACAGGTGTGTCAAGCTTGTAGCGTCATACCCAAAGGTGCTTCAACAAAGTATTGAGTAAAGGGGTCTGAATACTTATGTAAATGAGATTTCAGGTTTTTTATATTTAACACCATTTGCAAAAATGTCTAAACCATTTTTGCTTTTTCATTATGGGGTATTGTGTATAGATTGATGTGGGGGGAAAAAATATTTCGAATCCATTTTCGAATAAGGCTGTGGAGAAAGTCAAGGGGTCTGAATACTTTACGAATGCACACTATATTGACAGAAAACACACTGCTCTACTTTCTCTTGTACACCAAGGACCAGGTAAAGAGTTGCAGAGGAGAGAAGAAGAGAAGAATGTTCCTATTTGAAAACCTAGAATAAGTAGCGAGAACAGGTTGGAGACCCCTGGTATACAGGAAGTATGCAGCTCAGACGTGCGTTACTAACTCTTGTAGTCACTGAGCGTAACATTAGTGTGTTAGGTATTCCCTGGGTTCCTGTGTGGGTTTTGTTCAACAACAGAATCACTTACTACGTATCTACTGTAGCCTACATGAAACCATCAGAATGTTTTGGCCACATTTTGTTTGTAGAGAGGAAATGGTTACTTCCTTTCCAGAGCAGCAGTCCCTGGGTGGGTCCCATCTCTCTCTGTCTTCTCCTCTCTGTCATCTTCTCTCCTCTCTGTCCCCCCTCTATCCCCTCTGTCATCTTCTCTCCTCTCTGTCCCCTCTCTCTGTCCCCTCTGTTTCTGTCCTCTCTCTCTCTCTCTCTCTCTGTCCCCTCTCGCTCTCTGTCCCCTCTGTTTCTGTCCTCTCTCTCTCTCTCTCTCTCTCTCTCTCTCTCTCTCTCTCTCTCTCTCTCTCTCTCTCTCTCTCTCTCTCTCTCTCTCTATCCCCTCTCTCTGTCCCCTCTGTTTCTGTACTCTCTCTCTCTGTCCCCTCTGTTTCTGTACTCTCTCTCTCTGTCCCCTCTGTTTCTGTCCTCTCTCTGTCCCCTCTCTCTCTCTCTCTCTCTCTCTCTCTCTCTCTCTCTCTCTCTCTCTCTCTCTCTGTCCTCTCCCCTCTGTCATCTTCTCTCCTCTCTGTTCCTGTCCTCTCTCTCTCTGTCCCCTCTCTCGCTCTCTCTCTGTCCCCCTTCTCTGTCCCCTCTGTTTCTGTCCTCTCTCTCCTTCTCTCTCTGTGTCCCATCTGCATGTTTCAGCTGGTTATTTATTTATTTGACCTTTTTATTTTACCAGGTAGGTAAACTATGAACTAAAAGTCTAAACTGATCCTAGATAAACTCTTAATCTGGGACACAAGGCTACATACGGCCCCTGATCTGTACACGTTGACACCCAGACTACCAAGTTACCTGTCTCTCTCCATTAGCTAGCTCTATGGGATACATGTTCTGTTTCTCTGCATTAGCTAGCTCTATGGGATACATGTTCTGTCTCTCTGCATTAGCTAGCTCTATGGGATACATGTTCTGAGTCTCTCTGCATTAGCTAGCTCTATGGGATACATGTTCTGAGTCTCTCTGCATTAGCTAGCTCTATGGGATACATGTTCTGTCTCTCTCTGCATTAGCTAGCTCTATGGGATACATGTTCTGAGTCTCTCTGCATTAGCTAGCTCTATGGGATACATGTTCTGTCTCTCTCTGCATTATCTAGCTCTATGGGATACATGTTCTGTTTCTCTGCATTAGCTAGCTCTATGGGATACATGTTCTGTCTCTCTGCATTAGCTAGCTCTATGGGATACATGTTCTGAGTCTCTCTGCATTAGCTAGCTCTATGGGATACATGTTCTGAGTCTCTCTGCATTAGCTAGCTCTATGGGATACATGTTCTGTCTCTCTGCATTAGCTAGCTCTATGGGATACATGTTCTGAGTCTCTCTGCATTAGCTAGCTCTATGGGATACATGTTCTGTCTCTCTCTGCATTATCTAGCTCTATGGGATACATGTTCTGAGTCTCTCTCTGTATTAGCTAGCTCTATGGGATACATGTTCTGTCTCTCTGCATTAGCTAGCTCTATGGGATACATGTTCTGAGTCTCTCTCCATTAGCTAGCTCTATGGGATACATGTTCTGAGTCTCTCTGCATTAGCTAGCTCTATGGGATACATGTTCTGTCTCTCTGCATTAGCTAGCTCTATGGGATACATGTTCTGAGTCTCTCTGCATTAGCTAGCTCTATGGGATACATGTTCTGTCTCTCTCTGCATTATCTAGCTCTATGGGATACATGTTCTGAGTCTCTCTCTGTATTAGCTAGCTCTATGGGATACATGTTCTGAGTCTCTCTGCATTAGCTAGCTCTATGGGTTACATGTTCTGAGTCTCTCTGCATTAGCTAGCTCTATGGGATACATGTTCTCTCTCTCTGCATTAGCTAGCTCTATGGGATACATGTTCTGTCTCTCTCTCCATTATCTACCTCTATGGGATACATGTTCTGAGTCTCTCTCCATTAGCTAGCTCTATGGGATACATGTTCTGTCTCTCTCTCCATTATCTACCTCTATGGGATACATGTTCTGAGTCTCTCTCCATTAGCTAGCTCTATGGGATACATGTTCTGTCTCTCTCTGCATTAGCTAGCTC
This sequence comes from Salvelinus namaycush, assembly GCF_016432855.1. Classification (NCBI taxonomy): domain Eukaryota; kingdom Metazoa; phylum Chordata; class Actinopteri; order Salmoniformes; family Salmonidae; genus Salvelinus; species Salvelinus namaycush. The sequence goes on along the minus strand of NC_052332.1, from coordinate 39,881,520 downwards.
TATGGGATACATGTTCTGTCTCTCTCTGCATTAGCTAGCTCTATGGGATACATGTTCTGTCTCTCTCTGCATTAGCTAGCTCTATGGGATACATGTTCTGTCTCTCTCTGCATTAGCTAGCTCTATGGGATACATGTTCTGTCTCTCTCTGCATTAGCTAGCTCTATGGGATACATGTTCTGTCTCTCTCTGCATTAGCTAGCTCTATGGGATACATGTTCTGTCTCTCTCTGCATTAGCTAGCTCTATGGGATACATGTTCTGAGTCTCTCTGCATTAGCTAGCTCTATGGGATACATGTTCTGTCTCTCTCTGCATTATCTAGCTCTATGGGATACATGTTCTGAGTCTCTCTCTGTATTAGCTAGCTCTATGGGATACATGTTCTGAGTCTCTCTGCATTAGCTAGCTCTATGGGTTACATGTTCTGAGTCTCTCTGCATTAGCTAGCTCTATGGGATACATGTTCTGTCTCTCTCTGCATTAGCTAGCTCTATGGGATACATGTTCTGTCTCTCTCTCCATTATCTACCTCTATGGGATACATGTTCTGAGTCTCTCTCCATTAGCTAGCTCTATGGGATACATGTTCTGTCTCTCTCTCCATTATCTACCTCTATGGGATACATGTTCTGAGTCTCTCTCCATTAGCTAGCTCTATGGGATACATGTTCTGTCTCTCTCTGCATTAGCTAGCTCTATGGGATACATGTTCTGTCTCTCTCTGCATTAGCTAGCTCTATGGGATACATGTTCTGTCTCTCTCTGCATTAGCTAGCTCTATGGGATACATGTTCTGTCTCTCTCTGCATTAGCTAGCTCTATGGGATACATGTTCTGTCTCTCTCTGCATTAGCTAGCTCTATGGGATACATGTTCTGTCTCTCTCTGCATTAGCTAGCTCTATGGGATACATGTTCTGTCTCTCTCTGCATTAGCTAGCTCTATGGGATACATGTTCTGAGTCTCTCTGCATTAGCTAGCTCTATGGGATACATGTTCTGTCTCTCTCCATTATCTAGCTCTATGGGATACATGTTCTGAGTCTCTCTGCATTAGCTAGCTCTATGGGATACATGTTCTGAGTCTCTCTGCATTAGCTAGCTCTATGGGATACATGTTCTGTCTCTCTCTGCATTAGCTAGCTCTATGGGATACATGTTCTGAGTCTCTCTGCATTAGCTAGCTCTATGGGATACATGTTCTGTCTCTCTCCATTATCTACCTCTATGGGATACATGTTCTGAGTCTCTCTGCATTAGCTAGCTCTATGGGATACATGTTCTGTCTCTCTCTGCATTAGCTAGCTCTATGGGATACATGTTCTGAGTCTCTCTGCATTAGCTAGCTCTATGGGATACATGTTCTGTCTCTCTCTGCATTAGCTAGCTCTATGGGATACATGTTCTGAGCCTCTCTGCATTAGCTAGCTCTATGGGATACATGTTCTGAGTCTCTCTCTGCATTAGCTAGCTCTATGGGATACATGTTCTGTGGACCCCCCCCCCCCCCCCCCTAGTGGGATTGTAGACCCCCCCCCCCCCCTAGTGGGACTGTAGACCCCCGCCTTAGTGGGACTGTAGACCCCCGCCTTAGTGGGACTGTAGACCCCCCCTTAGTGGGACTGTAGACCCCCCCGTAGTGGGACTGTAGACCTCCCTAGTGGGACTGTAGACCCCCCCTAGTGGGACTGTAGACGCCCCTTAGTGTAGACCTCCCTAGTGGGACTGTAGACTCCCCTAGTGTAGACCTCCCTAGTGGGACTGTAGACCCCCCCCCCCCCCCCCCCCCCTAGTGGGACTGTAGACCCCCCCTAGTGGGACTGTAGACTCCCCCTTAGTGGGACTGTAGACCTCCCTAGTGTAGACCTCCCTAGTGGGACTGTAGACCCCCCCTAGTGGGACTGTAGACCCCCCTTAGTGTAGACTTCCCTAGTGGGACTGTAGACTCCCCTAGTGTAGACCTCCCTAGTGGGACTGTAGACCTCCCTAGTGGGACTGTAGACCTCCCCTAGTGGGACTGTAGACCTCCCCTAGTGGGACTGTAGACCCCCCCTAGTGTAGACTTCCCTAGTGGGACTGTAGACCTCCCCCCCCAGTGGGACTGTAGACCCCCCTAGTGTAGACCTCCCTAGTGGGACTGTAGACCTCCCTAGTGGGACTGTAGACCTCCCTAGTGGGACTGTAGACCTCCCTAGTGGGACTGTAGACCTCCCTAGTGGGACTGTAGACCTCCCTAGTGGGACTGTAGATCACCCCCCCCCCCCCCCCCCTAGTGGGACTGTAGACCTCCCCTAGTGGGACTGTAGACCTCCCCTAGTGGGACTGTAGACCTCCCCTAGTGGGAAGGTAGATCTCCCCTAGTGGGAATGTAGACCCCCCTAGTGGGAATGTAGACCCCCCTCCCTAGTGGGACTAGACCTCCCCTAGTGGGACTAGACCTCCCCTAGTGGGACTTTAGACCTCCCCTAGTGGGACTTTAGACCTCCCCTAGTGGGACTGTAGACTCCCCTAGTGGGACTGTAGACCCCCCCTAGTGTAGACCTCCCTAGTGGGACTGTAGACCTCCCTAGTGGGACTTTAGATCACCCCCCCCCCCCCCCCCCCCCCCCCCTAGTGGGACTGTAGACCTCCCCTAGTGGGACTGTAGACCTCCCCTAGTGGGACTGTAGACCTCCCCTAGTGGGACTGTAGACCTCCCCTAGTGGGACTGTAGACTCCCCCCTAGTGGGACTGTAGACTCCCCCCTAGTGGGACTGTAGACTCCCCTAGTGGGACTGTAGACCCCCCCAGTGGGACTGTAGACCCCCCCAGTGGGACTGTAGACCCCCCCAGTGGGACTGTAGACCTCCCCAGTGGGACTGTAGACCTCCCCTAGTGGGACTGTAGACCTCCCCTAGTGGGACTGTAGACTCCCCCCCCTAGTGGGACTGTAGACTCCCCCCCCTAGTGGGACTGTAGACTCCCCCCCCTAGTGGGACTGTAGACTCCCCCCCCTAGTGGGACTGTAGACTCCCCCCCCTAGTGGGACTGTAGACTCCCCCCCCTAGTGGGACTGTAGACCTCCCCTAGTGGGACTGTAGACCTCCCCTAGTGGGACTGTAGACCTCCCCTAGTGGGACTGTAGACTCCCCCCTAGTGGGACTGTAGACTCCCCTAGTGGGACTGTAGACCCCCCCAGTGGGACTGTAGACCCCCCCAGTGGGACTGTAGACCTCCCCAGTGGGACTGTAGACCTCCCCTAGTGGGACTGTAGACCTCCCCTAGTGGGACTGTAGACCTCCCCTAGTGGGACTGTAGACTCCCCCCCCTAGTGGGACTGTAGACTCCCCCCCCTAGTGGGACTGTAGACTCCCCCCCCTAGTGGGACTGTAGACTCCCCCCCTAGTGGGACTGTAGACTCCCCCCCCTAGTGGGACTGTAGACTCCCCCCCCTAGTGGGACTGTAGACTCCCCCCCCTAGTGGGACTGTAGACTCCCCCCCCTAGTGGGACTGTAGACTCCCCCCCCTAGTGGGACTGTAGACTCCCCCCCCTAGTGGGACTGTAGACTCCCCCCCCTAGTGGGACTGTAGACTCCCCCCCCTAGTGGGACTGTAGACCCCCCCAGTGGGACTGTAGATCCCCCCAGTGGGACTGTAGACCTCCCCTAGTGGGACTGTAGACCCCCGCTAGTGGGACTGTAGACCCCCCCCCCCCCCCCCCCCCTCTAGTGTAGACCTCCCTAGTGGGACTGTAGACCCCCCCCTAGTGGGACTGTAGACCTCCCCTAGTGGGAATGTAGACCTCCCCTAGTGGGAATGTAGACCTCCCCTAGTGGGACTGTAGACGCCCCCCTAGTGGGACTGTAGACGCCCCCCTAGTGGGACTGTAGACGCCCCCCTAGTGGGACTAGACCCCCCCAGTGGGACTGTAGACCCCCCTAGTGGGACTGTAGACCCCCCTAGTGGGACTAGACCCTCACAGTGGGACTGTAGACCCTCACAGTGGGACTGTAGACCCCCCTAGTGGGACTAGACCCCCACAGTGGGACTGTAGACACCCCCCTAGTGGGACTAGACCCCCCTAGTGGGACTAGACCCCCCTAGTGGGACTGTAGACCCCCCTAGTGGGACTGTAGACCCCCCTAGTGGGACTGTAGACCCCCCTAGTGGGACTGTAGACCCCCCCTAGTGGGACTCTAGACCCCCCCTAGTGGGACTGTAACCCCCCCTACTGGGACTGTAGACCCCCTAGTGGGTTGTCCTCCCCTCAGCTTCCTCCACTGAGCCACACGGTAATGAAAGGTAGTCATTGACAGTATTTTCCGCTGGGTTCTTTAAGTCTTGGGTTTCTTAATATTCTACTAACTGACATTTGAAGGTCTTTGTGATCACCTCATGTGTTTTTAGTTTTGGTGTGTCAGTAATTGTCACAATGTGGTGTACTGAAGCTAGACTCTCCTCATGTAGGTCTCTGTCCCCTCGCTACAGACCATTAACCAGCTTCAATAGACCACTGCTTCTTAAACAACGTGTTAACCTTTGTTCTCCTGAAGAGAAGGAGAATTACATGTTGCCATTCTCCTTATTACTCTCTCTCTTTGTCTGTCTCTCTTTTTGTCTCTCTCTCTCTGGCCCCGTCTCTCTCTCTCTCTGTCTCTCCCCGTCTGTCTCTCTCTCTCCCCGTCTGTCTCTCTCTCTCCCCGTCTCGCGCTCTCTCTGTCTCTCTGTCTCTCTCTCTGTCTCTCTGTCTCTCTCTCTCTCTCTAGGACCTCCAGCAGGTGATGGTGTCTGGACCCAATCTGAATGAGACCAGTATTGTATCCGGAGGTTACGGGGGTACAGCTGAGGGAATCATTCCTACCAGCTCCATTAAAGGTACATAACACAATCTCTTTCTCATTATCCCTCTCTCTCCCTTGTCTCTATCACTCTATCCCACTCTTCCTCATTCTAATCGTTTTCCCCTCTTATCTTTTCTCATGACAGGTTTTTATTTTATTTTTAATATTTAGATGTTTACGTCCAAGGTGGTCTGTAGTTGTCTAAACATCTACATAAATGCTCTCTTGAAGACAATTTCCTCTCTCTCTCTGAATGGAGAGGAAGACGGAGAGGAAGATCAGGAGAGAGGAGACGGGGCAGATGGATGTAGAGGGAGACGGAGAGGAAGATCAGGAGAGAGGAGACGGGGCAGATGGATGTAGAGGAAGATCAGGAGAGAGGAGATTGGGCAGATGGATGTAGAGGAAGACTGAGAGGAAGATGAGGAGATGGGGCAGATGGATGTAGAGGAAGATCAGGAGAGAGGCTGATGGGGCAGATGGATGTAGAGGAAGTTTGAGAGGAAGTGATGGTGTCTCTATTGGCTAGGATCTAGTTCACTGTCTGTTCAGTAGTGATGGTGTCTATTGGCTAGGATCTAGTTTACTGTGTGTTCAGTAGGGATGCTGTCTCTCTATTGGCTAGGATCTAGTTTACTGTCTGTTCAGTAGTGATGGTGTCTTGGCTAGGATCTAGTTTACTGTGTGTTCAGTAGTGATGCTGTCTCTATTGGCTAGGATCTAGTTTACTGTGTGTTCAGTAGTGATGCTGTCTCTCTATTGGCTAGGATCTAGTTTACTGTGTGTTCAGTAGTGATGGTGTCTCTCTATTGGCTAGGATCTAGTTTACTGTGTGTTCAGTAGTGATGGTGTCTCTCTATTGGCTAGGATCTAGTTTACTGTCTGTTCAGTAGTGATGCTGTCTCTATTGGCTAGGATCTAGTTTACTGTGTGTTCAGTAGTGATGCTGTCTCTCTATTGGCTAGGATCTAGTGTACTGTGTGTTCAGTAGTGATGCTGTCTCTCTATTGGCTAGGATCTAGTTTACTGTCTGTTCAGTAGTGATGGTGTCTCTATTGGCTAGGATCTAGTTTACTGTCTGTTCAGTAGTGATGCTGTCTCTATTGGCTAGGATCTAGTTTACTGTGTGTTCAGTAGTGATGCTGTCTCTCTATTGGCTAGGATCTAGTTTACTGTGTTCAGTAGTGATGCTGTCTCTCTATTGGCTAGGATCTAGTTTACTGTGTGTTCAGTAGTGATGCTGTCTCTCTATTGGCTAGGATCTAGTTTACTGTCTGTTCAGTAGTGATGGTGTCTCTATTGGCTAGGATCTAGTTTACTGTCTGTTCAGTAGTGATGCTGTCTCTATTGGCTAGGATCTAGTTTACTGTCTGTTCAGTAGTGATGCTGTCTCTCTATTGGCTAGGATCTAGTTTACTGTCTGTTCAGTAGTGATGCTGTCGCTCTATTGGCTAGGATCTAGTTTACTGTCTGTTCAGTAGTGATGCTGTCTCTATTGGCTAGGATCTAGTTTACTGTCTGTTCAGTAGTGATGCTGTCTCTCTTGGCTAGGAGAATCCCAGTCCCATATTAGCATAATAATAAGGGGATAGAACAGTACAAGATAGGGGCTAGGGACTGAACAGGGGATAGGACAGTACAAGGGAGGGGCTAGGGACTGAACAGTACAAGGGAGGGGCTAGGGACTGAACAGGGGCTAGGACAGTACAAGGGAGGGGCTAGGGACTGAACAGGGGATAGGACAGTACAAGGGAGGGGCTAGGGACTGAACAGGGGCTAGGACAGTACAAGGGAGGGGCTAGGGACTGAACAGGGGCTAGGACAGTACAAGGGAGGGGCTAGGGACTGAACAGGGGATAGGACAGTACAAGGGAGGGGCTAGGGACTGAACAGGGGCTAGGATAGTACAAGGGAGGGGCTAGGGACTGAACAGGGGCTAGGATAGTACAAGGGAGGGGCTAGGGACTGAACAGGGGCTAGGATAGTACAAGGGAGGGGCTAGGGACTGAACAGGGGATAGGACAGTACAAGGGAGGGGCTAGGGACTGAACAGTACAAGGGAGGGGCTAGGGACTGAACAGGGGCTAGGACAGTACAAGGGAGGGGCTAGGGACTGAACAGGGGCTAGGACAGTACAAGGGAGGGGCTAGGGACTGAACAGGGGATAGGACAGTACAAGGGAGGGGCTAGGGACTGAACAGGGGATAGGACAGTACAAGGGAGGGGCTAGGGACTGAACAGGGGCTAGGACAGTACAAGGGAGGGGCTAGGGACTGAACAGGGGATAGGACAGTACAAGGGAGGGGCTAGGGACTGAACAGGGGATAGGACAGTACAAGGGAGGGGCTAGGGACTGAACAGGGGATAGGACAATAAGAAACTGAACTGCTTTGATTCAAATACCTCCTGCCTCACTAATATGGTGCACTCCTCTTTTAAGAATCAACCTGTCTCTCTCTCTCTGTCTCTCTCTCTCAGGCCCTGCTGTGCACTACAACGCTCAGTTTAACAGACGCATCCCAGTCACAGGACAAGGTGGCTCATCCATCGCTCTCATTCCTCTCTTTCACAGACCGAAGTGGTTTCACCTCTTTTGGTTTCCTCTCTGCTCCCATGTTGTAGTGCTGTGGGGAATCACTGTCTGGAATACCGCCTCTCATCCCGTTAAACTCTCTCTCTCTCTCTCCGTCTCTCTTTCAGGGGACACTACATTTCCCTTGTTGACATGTTTCATCCTCTCTTGGTCAGTCTGTCTGGTGCATCGGGAGCTGCTGTTTCCACATCTCTCTTCTTGGGTTTCACACTCTAATGTATCTCTGTGTAAACTGTTGTTTTCCTGAGAATTTTTCTGGGTTATTTTGGTTCAGACTCTTCACTGTGCTCTTTCATTAGATGTCAATGTCTGTCTTATTTCTGTCCTCTGTTGAACGAAACGCTTAGAATAAATATCTGTTAGAGATGTAGCCTCTCTAATATAACATCTCTAATATCTGTTAGAGATGTAGCCTCTCTAATATAACATCTCTAATATCTGTTAGAGATGTAGCCTCTCTAATATAACATCTCTAATATCTGTTAGAGATGTAGCCTCTCTAATATAACATCTCTAATATCTGTTAGAGATGTAGCCTCTCTAATATAACATCTCTAATATCTGTTAGATGTAGCCTCTCTAATATAACATCTCTAATATCTGTTAGAGATGTAGCCTCTCTAATATAACATCTCTAATATCTGTTAGAGATGTAGCCTCTCTAATATAACATCTCTAATATCTGTTAGAGATGTAGCCTCTCTAATATAACATCTCTAATATCTGTTAGAGATGTAGCCTCTAATATAACATCTCTAATATCTGTTAGATGTAGCCTCTACTATAACATCTCTAATATCTGTTAGAGATGTAGCCTCTCTAATATAACATCTCTCATATCTGTTAGAGATGTAGCCTCTCTAATATAACATCTCTAATATCTGTTAGAGATGTAGCCTCTCTAATATAACATCTCTAATATCTGTTAGAGATGTAGCCTCTCTAATATCTGTTAGAGATGTAGCCTCTCTAATATAACATCTCTAATATCTGTTAGAGATGTAGCCTCTCTAATATAACATCTCTAATATCTGTTAGAGATGTAGCCTCTCTAATATCTGTTAGAGATGCTAATATAACATCTCTAATATATGTTAGAGATGTAGCCTCTCTAATATAACATCTCTAATATCTGTTAGAGATGTAGCCTCTACTATAACATATCTAATATCTGTTAGAGATGTAGCCTCTCTAATATAACATCTCTAATATCTGTTAGAGATGTAGCCTCTCTAATATCTGTTAGAGATGTAGCCTCTCTAATATAACATCTCTAATATCTGTTAGAGATGTAGCCTCTCTAATATAACATCTCTAATATCTGTTAGAGATGTAGCCTCTCTAATATCTGTTAGAGATGCTAATATAACATCTCTAATATCTGTTAGAGATGTAGCCTCTCTAATATAACATCTCTAATATCTGTTAGAGATGTAGCCTCTCTAATATAACATCTCTAATATCTGTTAGAGATGTAGCCTCTCTAATATAACATCTCTAATATCTGTTAGAGATGTAGCCTCTCTAATATAACATCTCTAATATCTGTTAGAGATGTAGCCTCTCTAATATAACATCTCTAATATCTGTTAGAGATGTAGCCTCTCTAATATCTGTTAGAGATGCTAATATAACATCTCTAATATATGTTAGAGATGTAGCCTCTCTAATATAACATCTCTAATATCTGTTAGAGATGTAGCCTCTCTAATATAACATCTCTAATATCTGTTAGAGATGTAGCCTGATCCTTTCAGAAAGAAACATCCAAATAAACTTCACCTGGTTTCATGTTTGTCATTTGTCTCACAGTAAATACATACTGGTGTGAATCCCAAATGGCACTCTATTCCCTACATGAAGCCCTAGTGGCTCTGGTCTAAAGTAGTGCACTATATAGGGAATAGGGTGGCATAGGGCTCTGGTCTAAAGTAGTGCACTATATAGGGTGAGATGCAGGCTGTGACTCATCAGATCAGGTACCATTCTGTATTGACTACATGCCATCACTACTACTGCTACTGTGTATCTGTCGCTGGGGTTTCCATCTTGTTTCCATTCTGTCATCTGTTCACATCCCTCTCTCTTTGTCTTCGTCTCTTTGTCTCCTCCCCTCATCTCGTCTCCTCCCCTCATCTCGTCTCCTCCCCTCATCTCGTCTTCCTCTCCTTGTCTCGTCTCCTCTATTTCCTCTCATTTCCTCTCATCCTCTCCCCCTCCCTTCTAACCCATCCTTGGTCCAGTCCATTTATTCATTCCATCCATCTGTCCTAAACCCTCATCCCTCCATATCTTCACCTTTACTAATCATATCTTCACCTTTACTAATCATTTCTTCCCTGAGTTTGACTGGAACTCCCCTCCGTATCCCAGCCCGCAAAACAATTATACCCCTAAACGGTCACTTCCTTCCTGTGACAGCATCGGACACATACCCTGACCCCAATGCCTCGTACCTTACGTACCCAACTCGTACCCCTCTGCCTTACATCCCTAACCCTGACCCCAATGCCTCGTACCTTACGTACCCCACTCTTACCCCTCTGCCCTACATCCCCAACCCTAACCCTGACCCCAATGCCTCGTACCTTACGTACCCCACTTATACCCCTCTGCCCTACATCCCCTAACCCTGACCCCAATGCCTCGTACCTTACGTACCCCACTTATACCCCTCTGCCCCTCTGCCCTACATCCCCTAACCCTGACCCCAATGCCTCGTACCTTACGTACCCCACTTATACCCCTCTGCCCTACATCCCCTAACCCTGACCCCAATGCCTCGTACCTTACGTACCCCACTCTTACCCCTCTGCCCTACATCCCTGACCCCCAACCTGACCCTACCCATAACCCTAATCCTACATCCAGTCAGCCATACACAGGTATACCTTACCCCTTCATGAACTACTGTTTTTAGGTGAGTCAGCCAGTCAGACCTTTACCCTAACCACTGGTCCACGCACGGTCAGTTCTTATTCCCATCCCGCTCTGGTTAAAGTGGGGACTCTGGTTAAGGGCTGATCCTAGATATGTGGTTAGTAGTGAACCTTTACCTTGAGTATCCCACTCACCTCCTACTTCCTGACACACCTCCAAGTTTCCTGCCACTCTGCCTCTTCTCTCTCTCATTCACTGTCTGTCGGTTGATCACCGACTCGCACTGCTTTCCATGCTGTTGTTACGGTGATGGAGGCGTTGTGTTAGGACGTTGTTCTCTGAGAGAGGTGTGAGACGGTGTTTACAGTGGAGTACGCTACTACATACTATGACCTCATAAACAATGGACATGTTCTGTCAGGATTGTCTGGATTTTGCCACTTTAACATGGAGTTTCATGTACTGTCTACTCACTCCCCCTTCTCTGCCTCCGCTTTATCTTCCTCCTTCCTCTCCATCTCTCCCTGTCCCTCCTCCTCTTCCTCCTTCCTCTCATCCCTCCCTGTCCCGCCTCCTCTTCCTCCTTCCCCTCCTCTCCATCTCTCCCTGTCCCTCCTCCTCTTCCTCCTTCCTCTCATCCCTCCCTGTCCTGCCTCCTCATCCTCCTTCCCCTCCTCTCCATCTCTCCCTGTCCTGCCTCCTCTTCTTCCTTCCCCTCCTCTCCATCTCTCCCTGTCCTGCCTCCTCTTCTTCCTTCCTCTCCATCTCTCCCTGTCCCTCCTCCTCTTCCTCCTTCCTCTCCATCTCTCCCTGTCCTGCCTCCTCTTCCTCCTTCCTCTCCATCTCTCCCTGTCCTGCCTCCTCTTCTTCCTTCCCCTCCTCTCCATCTCTCCCTGTCCCGCCTCCTCTTCCTCCTTCCCCTCCTCTCCATCTCTCCCTGTCCCGCCTCCTCTTCCTCCTTCCCCTCCTCTCCATCTCTCCCTGTCCCGCCTCCTCTTCCTCCTTCCCCTCCTCTCCATCTCTCCCTGTCCCGCCTCCTCTTCCTCCTTCCCCTCCTCTCCATCTCTCCCTGTCCCGCCTCCTCTTCCTCCTTTCCCTCCTCTCCATCTCTCCCTGTCCCGCCTCCTCTTCCTCCTTCCCCTCCTCTCCATCTCTCCCTGTCCCGCCTCCTCTTCCTCCTTTCCCTCCTCTCCATCTCTCCCTGTCCCGCCTCCTCTTCCTCCTTCCCCTCCTCTCCATCTCTCCCTGTCCCGCCTCCTCTTCCTCCTTCCCCTCCTCTCCATCTCTCCCTGTCCCGCCTCCTCTTCCTCCTTCCCCTCCTCTCCATCTCTCCCTGTCCCGCCTCCTCTTCCTCCTTCCCCTCCTCTCCATCTCTCCCTGTCCCGCCTCCTCTTCCTCCTTCCTCTCCATCTCTCCCTGTCCCTCCTCCTCTTCCTCCTTCCCCTCCTCTCCATCTCTCCCTGTCCCTCCTCCTCTTCCTCCTTCCTCTCCATCTCTCCCTGTCCCTCCTCTTCCTCCTTCCTCTCATCCCTCCCTGTCCCGCCTCTTCCTCCTTCCCCTCCTCTCCATCTCTCCCTGTCCCGCCTCTTCCTCCTTCCCCTCCTCTCCATCTCTCCCTGTCCCGCCTCTTCCTCCTTCCCCTCCTCTCCATCTCTCCCTGTCCCGCCTCTTCCTCCTTCCCCTCCTCTCCATCTCTCCCTGTCCCGCCTCTTCCTCCTTCCCCTCCTCTCCATCTCTCCCTGTCCCGCCTCTTCCTCCTTCCCCTCCTCTCCATCTCTCCCTGTCCCGCCTCTTCCTCCTTCCCCTCCTCTCCATCTCTCCCTGTCCCGCCTCTTCCTCCTTCCCCTCCTCTCCATCTCTCCCTGTCCCGCCTCTTCCTCCTTCCCCTCCTCTCCATCTCTCCCTGTCCCGCCTCTTCCTCCTTCCCCTCCTCTCCATCTCTCCCTGTCCCGCCTCTTCCTCCTTCCCCTCCTCTCCATCTCTCCCTGTCCCGCCTCTTCCTCCTTCCCCTCCTCTCCATCTCTCCCTGTCCCGCCTCTTCCTCCTTCCCCTCCTCTCCATCTCTCCCTGTCCCTCTTCCTCCTTCCCCTCCTCTCCATCTCTCCCTGTCCCTCTTCCTCCTTCCCCTCCTCTCCATCTCTCCCTGTCCCACTTCCTCCTTCCCCTCCTCTCCATCTCTCCCTGTCCCACTTCCTCCTTCCCCTCCTCTCCATCTCTCCCTGTCCCTCTTCCTCCTTCCCCTCCTCTCCATCTCTCCCTGTCCCTCTTCCTCCTTCCCCTCCTCTCCATCTCTCCCTGTCCCTCTTCCTCCTTCCCCTCCTCTCCATCTCTCCCTGTCCCTCTTCCTCCTTCCCCTCCTCTCCATCTCTCCCTGTCCTCTTCCTCCTTCCCCTCCTCTCCATCTCTCCCTGTCCCTCTTCCTCCTTCCCCTCCTCTCCATCTCTCCCTGTCCCTCTTCCTCCTTCCCCTCCTCTCCATCTCTCCCTGTCCCTCTTCCTCCTTCCCCTCCTCTCCATCTCTCCCTGTCCCTCTTCCTCCTTCCCCTCCTCTCCATCTCTCCCTGTCCCTCTTCCTCCTTCCCCTCCTCTCCATCTCTCCCTGTCCCTCTTCCTCCTTCCCCTCCTCTCCATCTCTCCCTGTCCCTCTTCCTCCTTCCCCTCCTCTCCATCTCTCCCTGTCCCTCTTCCTCCTTCCCCTCCTCTCCATCTCTCCCTGTCCCTCTTCCTCCTTCCCCTCCTCTCCATCTCTCCCTGTCCCTCTTCCTCCTTCCCCTCCTCTCCATCTCTCCCTGTCCCTCTTCCTCCTTCCCCTCCTCTCCATCTCTCCCTGTCCCTCTTCCTCCTTCCCCTCCTCTCCATCTCTCCCTGTCCCTCTTCCTCCTTCCCCTCCTCTCCATCTCTCCCTGTCCCTCTTCCTCCTTCCCCTCCTCTCCATCTCTCCCTGTCCCTCTTCCTCCTTCCCCTCCTCTCCATCTCTCCCTGTCCCTCTTCCTCCTTCCCCTCCTCTCCATCTCTCCCTGTCCCTCTTCCTCCTTCCCCTCCTCTCCATCTCTCCCTGTCCCTCTTCCTCCTTCCCCTCCTCTCCATCTCTCCCTCTTCCTCCTTCCCCTCCTCTCCATCTCTCCCTCTTCCTCCTTCCCCTCCTCTCCATCTCTCCCTCTTCCTCCTTCCCCTCCTCTCCATCTCTCCCTCTTCCTCCTTCCCCTCCTCTCCATCTCTCCCTCTTCCTCCTTCCCCTCCTCTCCATCTCTCCCTCTTCCTCCTTCCCCTCCTCTCCATCTCTCCCTCTTCCTCCTTCCCCTCCTCTCCATCTCTCCCTCTTCCTCCTTCCCCTCCTCTCCATCTCTCCCTGTCCCGCCTCTTCCTCCTTCCCCTCCTCTCCATCTCTCCCTGTCCCGCCTCCTCCCAGGTTCCAGTATGCAGGACAGTAGAAGCAGCAGTTCCATGACTGCAGAGGAGGCCTCCAGAGGAGTGGCTGTAGAGAAACTGGACTTCATGAAGCAATGGGGCCTCAACACCTACAAGGTACTGTAATCTACCTCAGCGCCTACAAGGTACTGTAATCTACCTCGACGCCTACACGGTACTGTAATCTACCTCGACGCCTACACGGTACTGTAATCTACCTCGACGCCTACACGGTACTGTAATCTACCTCGACGCCTACACGGTACTGTAATCTACCTCGACGCCTACACGTTACTGTAATCTACCTCGACGCCTACACGTTACTGTAATCTACCTCGACGCCTACACGGTACTGTAATCTACCTCGACGCCTACACGGTACTGTAATCTACCTCGACGCCTACACGGTACTGTAATCTACCTCGACGCCTACACGGTACTGTAATCTACCTCGACGCCTACACGGTACTGTAATCTACCTCGACGCCTACACGGTACTGTAATCTACCTCGACGCCTACACGGTACTGTAATCTACCTCGACGCCTACACGGTACTGTAATCTACCTCGACGCCTACACGGTACTGTAATCTACCTCGACGCCTACACGGTACTGTAATCTACCTCGACGCCTACACGGTACTGTAATCTACCTCGACGCCTACACGGTACTGTAAATCACCTCGACGCCTACACGTTACTGTAATCTACCTCGACGCCTACACGGTACTGTAATCTGCATGTGTGTCAGAATACCTGGGCCTGTATTTAGAATACCTAGAGCCACACATACCTCCAGTACGACACTCTACCTGTCTGTGTTCACTTACCTGTTTTACATTAGCTATTTTAATCGTTTAGCTGATGCTCATATCCAAAACTAATTAACTAGTCTGTGTTAATTTACCTGTGAACCAATTAACTAGTCTGTGTTAACTAGGTCGTGTTAACTAGGTCGTGTTTTAATGATTTCCATCGAACTCATCTCACACCACCTCTCTCCCTCCTCCTTCTCTCTCCTTCCTTGCTTCCCTCCCTCGTTCTCTCCAGTGCACTAAACAGATGATCGCAGAGCGGTTTGGTCGTGGTTCTAGGACTGTGGATCTAGAACTGGAGGCTCAGATAGAAGTCCTCCGGGACACCAAGAGGAAGTATGAGAATGTGCTGCGATTGGCCAGAGCCCTGACCAATCACTTGTACAGCATGGTGCAGACGCAACACGCCCTCGGGGACACCTTCACCGACCTCAGCCTGAAATCACCTGAACTACGGGTGAGAACCTGACCTCTAACCCCTAACCCAGGAATCACCTGAACTACGGGTGAGAACCTGACCTGTAACCACTAACCCAGGAATCACCTGAGCTACGGGTTAGAACCTGACCTCTAACCTCTAACCACTAACCCAGGAATCACCTGAGCTACGGGTTAGAACCTGACCTCTAACCTCTAACCCCTAACCCAGGAATCACCTGAACTACGGGTGAGAACCTGACCTGTAACCACTAACCCAGGAATCACCTGAGCTACGGGTTAGAACCTGACCTCTAACCTCTAGACTGACCCCTCAGCCAGAAATCACCTTTAACCCCTGACCTTTAACCTCTGACCTTTAATACTGACCTTTAATCAAGAGGTAGGGCTGCCACTTAACACTGTTTGGTATTTGGGGGCTTTAGCTCAGGTCATTAAAAAAATAAAAAAAATAATTAAGCACTTTGTGATGAATCTGAAAAGTGTCATGAATACATTGGTTGATTTTTGATTTGTTGGTTGGACTGATTGATGTATTGGTTGATTTGATCAGATTGATCAGTGTGTGTGTTTAATGACCTGATGTGTCCTCCAGGATGAGTTTGGGTACAACGCAGAGACCCAGAAGTTATTATGTAAGAATGGAGAGACACTGCTGGGAGCCATCAACTTCTTTGTGTCCAGCATCAATACACTGGTTAACAAAACCATGGAGGACACGCTGATGACCATCAAGATGTACGAGGCTGCTAGGTAACACACACCACCGTCTCCATGGCAGATGTAAAGGGAAGACCGTGCCCAGACGGTCTGTTCCAGCCAGGCAGTACTGAGTGTGTCTGCCCGTACCCTGATCTACTCCAGACACACTGACCCATGTCTCATGTCTAGAATAATGGATCTGTCCTTAGAGTCAGTTGTTATGAGTTCTCGTCTCCTCTCTGTCAGGTTGGAGTTGTCTCATCTCAATTTAATTCAATGCAAAGGGATTCATTGGCATGGGAAACATATGTTAACATTGCCAAAGCAAGTGAAATAGATAATAAACAAAAGTGAAATAAACAATAAAAATGAACAGTAAACATTACACTCACAGAAGTTCCAAAATAATAAAGACATTACAAATGTCATATTATGTGCAAATAGTTAAAGTACAAAAGGGAAGATAAATAAACATGGGTTGTATATACAATGGTGTTTGTTCTTCACTGGTTGCCCTTTTCTTGTAGATATGGGAGTTTATCATAATTGGGTTTGTTTTCAAATTCTTTGTGGGTCTGTGTAATCTGAGGGATATATGTGTCTCTAATATGGTCATACATTGGGCAGGAGGTTAGGAAGTGCAGCTCAGTTTCCACCTCATTTTGTGGGCAGTGTGCACATAGCCTGTCTTCTCTTGAGAGCCAGGTCTGCCTACGGCGGCTTTTCTCAATAGCAAGGCTATGCTCACTGAGTCTGTACATAGTCAAAGCTTTCCTTAAGTTTGGGTCAGTCACAGTGGTCAGGTATTCTGCCACTGTGTACTCTCTGTTTAGGGCCAAATAGCATTCTAGTTTGCTCTTTTTGTTAATTCTTTCCAATGTGTCAAGTAATTATTTTCGTTTTCTCATGATTTGGTTGGGTCTAATTGTGTTGCTGTCCTTGGGCTCTGTGGGGTCTGTTTGTGTTTGTGAACAGAGCCCCAGGACCAGCTTGCTTAGGGGACTCTTCTCCAGGTTCATATCTCTGTAGGTGATAGCTTTGTTATGGAAGGTTTGGGAATCACTTCCTTTTTAGGTGGTTGTAGAATTTAACGGCTCTTTTCTGGATTTTGATAATTAGCGGGTATCGGCCTAATTCTGCTCTGCATGCATTATTTGGTGTTGTACACAGAGGATATTTTTGCAGAATTCTGCATGCAGTCTCAATTTGGTGTTTGTATCTTTTGTGAATTCTTGGTTGGTGAGCGGACCCCAGACCTCACAACCATAAAGGGCAATGGGTTCTATAACTGATTCAAGTATTTTTAGCCAGATCCTAATTGGTATATCGAATTTTATATTCCTTTTGATGGCATAAAAGGCCCTTCTTGCCTTGTCTCTCAGATTGTTCACAGCTTTGTGGAAGTTATATGTGGTGCTGATGTTTAGGCCAAGGTATGTGTAGTTTTTTTTGTGTGCTCTAGGGCAACAGTGTCTAGATGGAATTTGTATTTGTGGTCCTGGCGACTGGACCTTTTTTGGAACACCATTATTTTGGTCTTACTGAGATTTACTGTCAGGGCCCAGGTCTGTCAGAATCTGTGCAGAAGATCTAGGTGCTGCTGTAAGCCCTCCTTGGTTGGGGACAGAAGCACCAGATCATCAGTAGACATTTTGACTTCAGATTCTAGTAGGGTGAGACCGGGTGCTGCAGACTGTTCTAGTGCCCGCGCCAATTCGTTGATATATATATGGTGAAGAGGGTGGGTTTAAGCTGCATCCCTGTCTCACCCCCCGACCCTGTCTCACCCCACGGCCCTGTGGTAAGAAATATGTGTGTTTTTTGCCAATTTTAACCGCACACTTGTTTGTGTACATGGATTTTATGATGTAGTATGTTTTTCCCCCAACACCACTTTCCATCAATTTGTATAGCAGACCCTCTGCCAAATTGAGTTGAAGGCTTTTTTGAAATCAACAAAGCATGAGAAGATTTTGCCTTTTGTTTTGGTTTGTTTGTTTGTCAATTATGGTATGCAGGGTGAATACGTGGTCTGTCGTACGATCATTTGGTAAAAAGCAAATTTGACATTTGCTCAGTATATTGTTTTCACTGAGGAAATGTACGAGTCTTCTGTTAATGATAATGCAGAGAATTTTCCCAAGGTTGCTGTTGACGAATATCCCACGGTAGTTATTGGGGTCAAATTTGTCTCCACTTTTGTGGATTGGGGTGATCAGTCGTTGGTTCCAAGTATCGGGTAAGATGCCAGAGCTAAGGATCGTGTTAAGAAGTTTAAGTATAGCCAATTGGAATTTGTTGTCTGTATATTTTATCATTTCATTGAGGATACCATCAACACCACAGACCTTTTTGGGTTGGAGGGTTTTTATTTTGTCCTGTAGTTCATTCAATGTTATTGGAGAATCCAGTGGGTTCTGGTCGTCTTTAATAGTTGATTCTAAGATTTGTATTTGATCATGTATATGTTTTTGCTGTTTGTTCTTTGTTATAGAGCCAAAAAGATTGGAGAAGTGGTTTACCCATACATCTCCATTTTGGATAGATAACTCTTCCTGTTGTTGTTTGTTTAGTGTTTTCCTGTTTTCCCAGAAGTGGTTAGATTCTATCGATTCTTCAGTTACATTGAGCTGGTTTCTGATGTGCTGTTCCTTCTTTTTCCGTAGTGTATTTCTGTATTGTTTTAGTGATTCACCACAGCGAAGGCGTTAGATGAGGTTTTCTGGGTGTTTTAGTGATTCACCACAGCGAAGGCGTTAGATGAGGTTTTCTGGGTGTTTTAGTGATTCACCACAGCGAAGGCGTAGACTCAGGTCTTCTGTATTGTTTTAGTGATTCACCACAGTGAAGGTGTAGACTCAGGTCTTCTGTATTGTTTTAGTGATTCACCACAGTGAAGGCGTAGACTCAGGTCTTCTGCGTCTCTATGTTTTTGTTTGGATGGGTTTCTCAAGTTCTTTCTTAGGTTTTTGCATTTTGATCAAACCATTTGTCATTGTTGTTCATTTTCTTCATGGGGATATAGGTAGCACACAGGTGGACATTTTTCTCTGTTAATATCATTTCCTTTTGAATATCAAATCAAATGTTTTGTCACATGCGCCGAATACTACAACCTTACAGTGAAATGCTTACGTACAAGCCTCTAACCAACAATGAAGTAAAAATAATAAGAAATTAACGTAACAAGTAAGTAAGAGCAGCAGTAAAATAACAATTGTGAGACTATATACAGGGGGTACCGGTTAGTTGTGAGACTATATACAGGGGGTACCGGTTAGTTGTGAGACTATATACAGGGGGTACCGGTTAGTTGTGAGACTATATACAGGGGGTACCGGTTAGTTGTGAGACTATATACAGGGGGTACCGGTTAGTTGTGAGACTATATACAGGGGGTACCGGTTAGTTGTGAGACTATATACAGGGGGCACCGGTTAGTTGTGAGACTATATACAGGGGGTACCGGTTAGTTGTGAGACTATATACAGGGGGTACCGGTTAGTTGTGAGACTATATACAGGGGGTACCGGTTAGTTGTGAGACTATATACAGGGGGTACCGGTTAGTTGAGGTAATATGTACATGTAGGTAGAGTTATTAGTGACTATGCATAGACAATAACAGAGAGTAGCAGCAGTGTAAAAGGGAGGGGGGCAAAGCAAATAGTCTGGGTATTGTCATAACGTTGCCCTGTTGGGTGAGGTTTATGACCCCCCCCCCAAATACCTTTCCCCCTTTTTCTCTCTACTCTACAGAATGGACTCTTGGAAAGCCCTTTGTTAACATGGAGTCTGGTAACATCAAAAGGCTGGGAATGGAACAATATTTCTGTAATCCAACCAGTTGAAAGTATGCGTTGGTACATTAAAGAATATCATGTCAGATCAGTTGTTGTCTGGGACATTATATCTGATGACAGGACGACATAAATTGTATCTTGGAAAGTCTACACATCCAGATTCACATGGAATGTGAAATTTTAAATGTTTTAAATATGAAACTATTTGTGAAAAGATTAAATGTAATTTTAGCCTTCTAAATGAGAGAATTGTTTTCATAAGTAAACTATGCTCACTCAGTGGCCACGCCCAAGTGAACAGACATTGGTTGGAGAAGGATAAAACACGCCCTTCTCTTCTCCAGTATAAAAGCCCCCGTGACCTAATTCGCATCAGACTAAGCAAACCTCAGCGTGAGCTGTGGTTGAGAATGGTTGAATAGCCACTCTACATAACAAAATGTACATGAGACCAGATCACGTGGAGGTGATGATCACCACGCTGGAAAGATGAATTTCTACTAGACCAGCCAGAATACAGCACGAGCTGATTATGGCAAAATGGTATGAACTTTGAACTCTTATTCGAAGTAATCAGCTACAGCTGTAAACGTACGTAAAGGAAACAGGAAAAGACAGACAATCTCTTGAGAACGACAGGGTACTTCAACGTATCCGCTCTACAACACTATGATCAGAAAGATTCTTCAAAGGGACAATGGCGATCTCTGCTGGGCAAACCAGTCTTCCATCTTCGACCCATCTATCGAAGCGCAGCTCAGAGTAAATATATATCTTGCATTTTCCTTTTCCGAATGGACGGTTATTAGAGTGCATAAGATTCTGTATTTACGGTAGCATAGCTTCTCAAGGTCCGATAGAGACCCAGTCCCCTTTGTCCCTCAGTCTTCCCGCTCTTTCATTCAAACCCAACCCCTTTTCTTTGTGTAACCAGCCATCATATCAGTTTTGTCCGCTAGGGACTTTTTCTTTTATGACATGATTAGTAATCCATGTATGATCCATCCTGTGTATATGTAATTCTGTGATTTATTTAGGTGTTTAGGAAATAAATAATTAAGCCAATTTTTGTATTGCTGATTCTGTAGTGCCTTGCGGTCGGAGGCCGAGTAGTTGCCATACCAGGCAGTGATGCAACCAGTCAGGATGCTCTCGATGGTGCAGCTGTAGAACCTTTTGAGGATCTGAGGACCTATGCCAAATATTTTCAGTCTCCTGAGGGGGAATAGGTTTTGTCGTGCCCTCTTCACGACTATCTTGGTGTGCTTGGACCATGTTCGTTTGGTGGTGAAATGGATACCAAGGAGCTTGAAACTCTCAACCTGCTCCACCACAGCCCTGTTGATGAGAATGGGGGTGTGCTCGGTCCTCCTTTTCCTGTAGTCCACAATCATCTCCTTTGTCTTGATCACATTGAGAGAGAGGTTGTTGTCCTGGCACCACACGGCCAGGTCTCTGACCTCCTCCCTATAGGCTGTCTCATCGTTGTCAGTGATCAAGCCTACCACTGTTGTGTCATCGGCAAACGTAATAATGGTGTTGAAGTCGTGCCTGGCCGTGCAGTCATGAGTGAACAGGGAGTACAGGAGGGGACTGAGCACGCACCCCTGAGGGGCCCCTGTGTTGAGGTTCAGCATGGCGGATGTGTTGTTACCTACCCCTACCACCTGGGGGCGGCCTGTCAGGAAGTCCAGGATCCAGTTGCAGAGGGATGTTTAGTCCCAGGGTCCTTAGCTTAGTGATGAGCTTTGTGGGCACTATGGTGTTAAACGCTGAGCAGTTGTAAATGAATATTATTCTCACATAAGTGTTCCTTTTGTCCAGGTGGGAAAGGGCAGTGTGGAGTGCAATAGAGATTGCATCATCTGTGGATCTGTTGGGGTGGTATGCAAATTGGAGTGGGTCTATTGTTTCTGGGATAATGGTGTTGATGTGAGCCATGACCAGCCTTTCGAAGCACTTCATGGCTACAGACGTGAGTGCTACGGGTCGGTAGTCATTTAGGTAGGTTACCTTAGTATTCTTGGTGACAGGCACTATGGTGGTCTGCTTGAAACATGTTGGTATTATAGACTCGGACAGGGAGAGGTTGAAAATGTCAGTGAAGACACTTGCCAGTTGGTCAGCGCATGCTGAGTACAAGTGCTGGTAATCTGTCTGGCCCTGCGGCCTTGTGAATGTTGACCTGTTTAAAGGTCTTACTCACATCGGTTGCAGAAAGCGTGATCACACAGTCACGGGGAATTTGTAACCAAATGTAAAATGTTTCTGTTTTGATTAATTTAATAGTGAGTTAGGGCTGCTCTATTCCAAATGAGCATACCCCCTGAGTACCTTCCCTGTTTCACACCTGGTAGTTTGGTGGATGGGACTACCAGCTCTCTGTAACCTAGAGGGCAACCAGTGAGTCTGTCTCCTCTATACCATGTTTCTTGTAGGATGACAATGTTCATTGGTTGGGGTGGGGGTGTGGCTGGTGGTGCTGTGGTCTGGATGTAGGTCCTCTCAGCGTGGGTCCTCTGTGTAGGTCCGGGGGGGGTCCTATAGGTCTGGGAGGGTGTCTCGCTGGTCTGGGGTGGACTGTCCCGCTGTGTTGTCGACGCTATGGTCAGGGATGGACAGTCCCGCTGTGTTGTCGACGCTATGGTCAGGGTCTGGGATGGACTGTCCCGCTGTGTTGTCGACGCTATCGTCAGGGTCTGGGGTGGACTGTCCCGCTGTGTTGTCGACGCTATGGTCAGAGTCTGGGATGGACTGTCCTGCTGTGTTGTCGACGCTATGGTCAGGGTCTGAGGTGGACAGTCCCGCTGTATTGTCGACGCTATGGTCTGGGGTGGACAGTCCCGCTGTGTTGTTGACGTTATGGTCAGGGTCTGGGATGGACTGTCCTGCTGTGTTGTCGACGCTATGGTCTGGGGTGGACTGTCCCGCTGTGTTGTCGACGCTATGGTCAGGGTCTGGGATGGACTGTCCCGCTGTGTTGTCGACGCTATCGTCAGGGTCTGGGGTGGACTGTCCCGCTGTGTTGTCGACGCTATGGTCTGGGTCTGGGATGGACTGTCCTGCTGTGTTGTCGACGCTATGGTCAGGGTCTGGGATGGACTGTCCTGCTGTGTTGTCGACGCTATGGTCTGGGGTGGACTGTCCCGCTGTGTTGTCGACGCTATGGTCAGGGTCTGAGGTGGACTGTCCCACTGTGTTGTCGACGGTATGGTCTGGGGTGGACTGTCCCGCTGTGTTGTCGACGGTATGGTCAGGGTCTGGGGTGGACTGTCCTGCTGTGTTGTCGACGCTATGGTCAGGGTCTGAGATGGACTGTCCCGCTGTGTTGTCGACGCTATGGTCTGGGGTGGACTGTCCCGCTGTGTTGTCGACGCTATGGTCAGGGTCTGAGGTGGACTGTCCCGCTGTGTTGTCGACGCTATGGTCTGGGGTGGACTGTCTCGCTGTGTTGTCGACGCTATGGTCTGGGGTGGACTGTCCCGCTGTGTTGTCGACGCTATGGTCTGGGGTGGACTGTCTCGCTGTGTTATCGACGCTATGGTCTGAGGTGGACTGTCCTGCTGTGTTGTCGACGGTATGGTCTGAGGTGGACTGTCTCGCTGTGTTGTCGACGCTATGGTCTGGGGTGGACTGTCTCGCTGTGTTGTCGACGCTATGGTCTGAGGTGGACTGTCCTGCTGTGTTGTCGACGGTATGGTCTGGGGTGGACTGTCCCGCTGTGTTGTCGACGCTATGGTCAGGGTCTGAGGTGGACTGTCCCGCTGTGTTGTCGACGGTATGGTCTGGGGTGGACTGTCCCGCTGTGTTGTCGACGCTATGGTCAGGGTCTGAGGTGGACTGTCCCGCTGTGTTGTCGACGGTATGGTCAGGGGTGGACTGTCCCGCTGTGTTGTCGAGACCTTTGTCGGGAGCCGAGTTGGGCTGTTTTTTTGGCTTCTCTGTTGGGGTGGTCACCTCTCTAGTGGGTTGTTCTCTGTCACACTCCCTCAGCTGGCTAACTCATTGATCCTGCTTTGTAGTGTACCCCTCGGGTTGTTAACCAAAGTTAGCTGGCTAACTCATTGATCCTGCTTTGTAGTGTACCCCTCAGGTTGTTAACCAAAGTTAGCTGGCTAACTCATTGATCCTGCTTTGTAGTGTACCCCTCAGGTTGTTAACCTCTTATGGCTGCAAGCCCGAGGTCGGTACACCTATGACAACATCCCCCACCCCCCCCACACTGATTAGCATCGCTAGCATAGCGTCACAATTAAATAGTAGCATCTAAATATCATTAAATCACAAGTCCAAGACACCAAATGAAAGATACAGATCTTGTGAATAAAGCCACCATTTCAGATTTTTAAAATGTTTTACAGGGAAGACAAAATATGTAAATCTATTAGCTAACCATGTTAGCAAAAGACACCGTTTTTCTTTGTCCACCATTTTTTCTCAACACCAGTAGCTATCACCAATTCGGCTAAACTAAGATATTGATAGCCACTAACCAAGAAAAAACCTCATCAGATGACAGTCTGATAACATATTTATTGTATAGGATAGGTTTTGTTAGAAAAATGTGCATATTTCAGGTATAAATCATAGTTTACAATTGCACCCACCATCACAAATCGACTAGAATAAATACACAGAGCAACGTGTATTACCAATTTACTCATCATAAAACATTTCTTAAAAATACACAGCACATAGCAATGGAAAGACACAGATCTTGTGAATTCAGACAATATTTCAGATGTTCTAAGTGTTTTACAGCGAAAACACAATAAATCGTTATATTAGCATACCACATATGCAAACGTTACCAGAGCATTGATTCAAGCCAAAGAGAGCGATAACGTAATCATCGCCAAAATATATTAATTTTTTCACTAACCTTCTCAGAATTCTTCCGATGACACTCCTGTAACATCATATTACAACATACATATAGAGTTTGTTCGAAAATGTGCATATTTAGCCACCAAAATCATGGTTAGACAATGACAAAAGTAGCCCAGCTGGTCAGAAAATGTCGTGTGCCATATTAGACAGTGATCTAGTCTTATACATAAATACTCATAAACGTGACTAAAAAAATATAGGGTGGACAGCGATTGATAGACAATTTAATTCTTAATACAATCGCTGAATTACATTTTTTAAATTATCCTTACTTTTCAATACAGGTTGCGCCAAGCGAAGCTACATCTAACAAAATGGCGGCATAAGCGATTAACATTTTTCGACAAACACGATTTATCATAATAAATTGTTCTTACTTTGAGCTGTTCTTCCATCAGAATCTTGGGCAAAGAATCCTTTCTTGGGTCTAATCGTCTTTTGGTCGAAAGCTGTCCTCTTGCCATGTGGAAATGCCCACTGCGTTCGGCATGAACTGGAAACGTGCCCAGAGGTTCAAAGTGTCTCAGAAAGCAATGCCTCAAAATCGCACTAAACGGATATAAATTGCTATAAAACGGTTTAAATTAACTACCTTATGATGTTTTTAACACCTATAACGAGCAAAAACATGACCGGAGAAATATTACTGGCTAAACTAAAGCTTGGAAAAAGAGCAGGTCCGTGTCCACCTCATAGCCTGGTTCCTCTCTAGGTTTCTTCCTAGGTTTTGGCCTTTCTAGGGAGTTTTTCCTAGCCACCGTGCTTCTACACCTGCATTACTAGCTGTTTGGGGTTTTAGGCTGGGTTTCTGTACAGCACTTCGAGATATTAGCTGATGTACGAAGGGCTATATAAAATAAAATTGATTGATTGATTGATCAGGCGCAGCTGGAAAAGGGACACTACCTACACGTTGTGTTGTTTTATAGAGGCTCTGATTGCGCAATCGACTCCATTCAAAGCGTCACCACGTAATGACATCCAGGGGAAGACGTAAGCAGTGTTTGTATCCTCATAGCATTCACAGGGACCTTTAAACTGACTCCAGATCAGGGGCCAAGATGTCTGAAATCTGACTCCATGTCAGGGAAAGTGCTGTAGAATGAGTTCTGTTCCACTCAGAGACAAAATTTCAACGGCTATAGAAACTAGAGAGTGTTTTCTATCCAATAATAACAATAATATGCATATTGTACGAGCAAGAATTGAGTACGAGGCCGTTTGAAATGGGCACCTATTATCTGGCTACTCAATACTGCCCCTGCAGCCATAAAAAGTTAACCAAAGTTAGCTGGCTAACTCATTGATCCTGCTTTGCAGTGCACCCCTCAGGGTAGATTTTGCAGAGTTGAGTATGATGGGTTATAGCTTGTTATGTCTCTCCTCTCGCTGTCAGGTTGGAGTTTGATGCGTACAGGGCAGACCTAGAGGAATTAAGCGTTGGCCCCAGGGATGTGGTGAACATGGCCCGTATAGATACAGCCCAGGAGCAGTACCAGATCCACAAGGACAAATATGAACGTCTTCGCTCTGACGTCACTATCAAACTCAACTTCCTGGATGAAAACAAGGTAGGATACACCTCCTTGTTCCTCTTTGCTTTTGTTCTTCTCCTGACACGAGCACACAGACACAGAGGCCTGTCTGTATCTCTCTTTGCATATCAGTGTGTTGATTCCTCTCTCGCCTCTCGCTCGCCTCTCTCTCTCGCTCCTTCCTCTCTCTCGCTCTCTCTCGCCTCTCTCGCTCCTTCCTCTCTCTCTTTCGCTCTCTCTCTGCTTCCTTCTCTCTGCTTCCCTCTCTCTCTCTCTCTCTCTCTCTCTCTCTCTCTCTCTCTCTCTCTCTCTCTCTCTCTCTCTCTCTCTCTCTGCTTCCTTCTCTCTGCTTCCTTCTCTCGCTCCTTCCTCTCTCTCGCTCTCTCTCGCCTCTCTCGCTCCTTCCTCTCTCTCTCCAGGTAAAGGTGATGCATAAACAGCTGCTCCTGTTCCATAATGCCATCTCAGCCTACTTCGCTGGTAACCAGCAGCAGTTGGAGCAGACCCTGAAGCAGTTCAACATCAAGCTGAGGCCCCCAGGGGCCGACAAACCCTCCTGGCTTGAGGAACCATGAGGGAGGGAGCCACAGGAGACAGGGCAGCCCAGGAGAGGCCCTCCTAACCTGGGAAACAGCGGACCCCCCAAAACCCCTTACTATCCACTACAGTGGACCACGGACGGACAGATGGACAGGACTACGTAGAGATGGATGGATGGATGAATGGGCCAAGGGCCTTGTATCTATAGAGGACTGTGTCATGATCAGGGACTTGTCTTATTTTCCTCTCTTTCATGATCTGTCTTTTTCTCTCTTCTGTATAATATATTATCTCCTGTCCTCTATGTAAGTAATAATGCCTGAGAAGCCGGTGTTTGGGTGATATATTGGCACGGGTGTTGTTAGGCCCCGAGACAAAGTCTTTTATATCCTCAAACACCGGCTTCTCTGGCATTATCACTTTTACACAACGGGTTACCAACATATTCAAATAATGATTGACATATTTTCATTAAACGTTATTTTGATGAATTTATTCATACTATTTCATCCTTCCACAAGATATATATATATATAGTCCTGACACAAAATCTAGGGTTGCTACCCAAGCCGGCTGGTCGTTCGTTCTTTCGGTTCGGCTGCCAGTGACCCAGTCGTTCAGTCTTTTTGTTCTGTATCTGTGGACGCGACCCAGTCGTTCGTTCTAAATGTTCCATTGCCATACTGGCTAGCGTGCTAGCGAGTCCATACTGGCTAGCGTGCTAGCGAGTCCATACTGGCTAGCGTGCTAGCGAGTCCATACTGGCTAGCGTGCTAGCGAGTCCATACTGGCTAGCGTGCTAGCGAGTCCATACTGGCTAGCGTGCTAGCGAGTCCATACTGGCTAGCGTGCTAGCGAGTCCATACTGGCTAGCGTGCTAGCGAGTCCATACTGGCTAGCGTGCTAGCGAGTCCATACTGGCTAGCGTGCTAGCGAGTCCATACTGGCTAGGGTGCGAGCGAGTCCATACTGGCTAGGGTGCGAGCGAGTCCATACTGGCTAGCGTGCGAGCGAGTCCATACTGGCTAGCGTACGAGCTAGCCAACTACGGCTAACTTACAGTCATGTCAAAAAGTGCAGCCAGAATGACAACAAAGTAGCTGTTTTCTAGCGAGATTTCTTTGGACACAACCATAACAATGAACTAATGATGCACAATTTTGCCTGGCAGATAAAATGTGCTCACTTGTCAGGACACTGTTCAGACAAAAGAAATACAATCCATAACATCAATTTGAACTGATGTTAATAAAATGAAATCAAACATTATCTTTGTTATTCACCATAGCTGAGATATCTACGTATTGTCACATTTATCTTGTACATTTCTGTCAGAGTCTGTGCTACTACTGTTGCTGCCTAGCGTAATTCTTCAGGGTGTTGATGGTGCTGCAGTGTTCTCTTGGTTATTTTTTTACGAGGAATGAGTTGGTTGTCTGTTGTCCTCTTGGACACCCGCTGTAACTGGAGGTTGAAGCACACTTTCTGGACCAGAGCCCTTGGTCTACCGGGATTCAGAGCCTTGTCCTTATCGGTGATGGGAGGGTGGCTGTTTGTGATATCTTAGCTGTTTTGATGTTACCCAGAAATACCTGATTGGAGGTAGTAAATTCAGTGTCCTTTATAATACACCAGCTGCGACCGATGGGTGGGTCATTTAGAAACCGGTTGAGCCCACTACGGAGTGCCAGGTATCTCATTATACTGTACCGCTCTCCCTTCCCATTTCTTACATTTCTATAAAACTGTCGGGAGAAGGATGTTAAACTCTTCCTTTAGTGACATTTCTGAAGTCGACAACTTTTGTTTGTTATCTTCTAACCAGCCCTCGAAGCACCACACAGCCCAGTTTGTATTCTTAATGTGGTTTTCTTTGTTGGGGATTTTCTCTTGGTCATTCATTACCTTATTTTTCACATCTGCATGCCTCGGTAGTATTTCCTGGGTAGTATTTCCTGGGTAGTATTTCCTGGGTAGTATTTCCTGGGTAGTATTTCCTGGGTAGTATTTCCTGGGTAGTATTTCCCCCCCCCATTCATCCATATTCATGCTGCCGAAAAGAGCAAAATACATTTTCCACTCATCCATTTTAGTTTTCGCAAAACAAAGTATTGATTTAGCCAGTCAACTGGGGGGGAAAAAAACATTTTGTATGATGCTATGACAACCATCTGAATTTGCTGTCAGTGTCGTTCGGACCCATTCACTTTATATGGGACGGTGCAGATCACAGTTCAAAATTGAAAAGGTCAGAGAGACAGACGGAAAGGTTTATACTATGCTTTTTTTTATAGTGGAGATCAAGTTTATAAATTGCCTGGCTGGGCTGATGAGACAGTGGATTGCGCTGTCAAATGGAACAGAGTAAATAGACATTTTAACATCATTGATTTAGCCTGCGGTAACTTGTGGAATAGACACCGGCTGGAATGCGGTTTTAACCAATCAGCATTCAGGATTAGACCCACCCTTTGTATTAAAATATAATGATATCTCCTATCCTCCTCCTCCTCATTGCAAGCACCAACTGAGCTACAGAGGACCTCTAACCTGATCTGTTTTATTCATTTCTCTCTCCCTTTCTCTCTCTCTCTCTCCCTTTCTCTCTCTCTCTCTCCCTTTCTCTCTCTCTCCCTCTTTCTCCTGAGTTTGTATCTTAGTCACTTCTCTACTGTCACCACTCAATGCCCCCCACTTCCCAAACAATCCAGGACCAGCGTGTACCCCACAACAACATCACTGATGACAGCAGCAGCATCACTGATGACAGCAGCATCACTGATGACAACAGCATCAATAATGACAACAGCATCAATAATGACAACAGCATCAATAATGACAGCAGCATCAATAATGACAACAGCATCAATAATGACAGCAACAGCATCAATAATGACAACAGCATCAATAATGACAACAGCATCAATAATGACAGCAGCAACAACAGCATCAATAATGACAGCAGCATCAATAATGACAACAGCATCAATAATGACAGCAACAGCATCAATAATGACAACAGCATCAATAATGACAACAGCATCAATAATGACAGCAGCAACAACAGCATCAATAATGACAACAGCATCAATAATGACAGCAACAGCATCAATAATGACAGCAGCAACAACAACATCAATAATGACAACAGCATCAATAATGACAGCAGCAACAACAACATCAATAATGACAACAGTATCAATAATGACAGCAGCAACAACAACATCAATAATGACAGCAGCATCAATAATGACAGCAGCAACAACAACATCAATAATGACAACAGTATCAATAATGACAGCAGCAACAACAACATCAATAATGACAACAGCAACAACAACATCAATAATGACAGCAGCAACAACAACATCAATAATGACAACAGCAACAACAACATCAATAATGACAGCAGCAACAACAGCATCAATAATGACAGCAGCAACAACAACATCAATAATGACAACAGCATCAATAATGACAGCAGCAACAACAACATCAATAATGACAACAGCATCAATAATGACAGCAGCAACAACAACATCAATAATGACAACAGCATCAATAATGACAGCAGCAACAACAACATCAATAATGACAACAGCAACAACAACATCAATAATGACAGCAGCAACAATAATGACAACAGCAACAACAGCATCAATAATGACAACAGCATCAATAATGACAACAGCATCAATAATGACAGCAGCAACAACAGCATCAATAATGACAACAGCATCAATAATGACAACAGCATCAATAATGACAACAGCATCAATAATGACAACAGCAACAATAATGACAACAGTAACAACAACATCAATAATGACAACAGCAACAACAACATCAATAATGACAACAGCATCAATAATGACAACAGCATCAATAATGACAACAGTAACAACAACATCAATAATGACAACAGCAACAACAGCATCAATAATGACAACAGCAACAACAGCATCAATAATGACAACAGCATCAATAATGACAACAGCATCAATAATGACAACAGCAACAATAATGACAACAGTAACAACAACATCAATAATGACAACAGCAACAACAACATCAATAATGACAACAGCATCAATAATGACAACAGCATCAATAATGACAACAGTAACAACAACATCAATAATGACAACAGCAACAACAGCATCAATAATGACAGCAGCAACAACAGCATCAATAATGACAACAGCAACAACAGCATCAATAATGACAACAGCATCAATAATGACAACAGCAACAACAGCATCAATAATGACAGCAGCAATAACAGCATCAATAATGACGACAGCAACAACAGCATCAATAATGACGACAGCAACAACAGCATCAATAATGACAACAGCAACAACAGCATCAATAATGACAACAACAACAGCATCAATAATGACAACAGCAACAACAGCATCAATAATGACAGCAGCAACAACAGCATCAATAATGACGACAGCAACAACAGCATCAATAATGACAGCAGCAACAACAGCATCAATAATGACAACAGCATCAATAATGACAACAGCAATAATGACAGCAGCAACAACAACATCAATAATGACAACAGTAACAACAGCATCAATAATGACAGCAGCAACAACAGCATCAATAATGACAACAGCATCAATAATGACAACAGCAACAGCATCAATAATGACAACAGCATCAATAATGACAACAACAACAGCATCAATAATGACAACAGCAACAACAGCATCAATAATGACGACAACAACAACAACAGCATCAATAATGACAACAGCATCAATAATGACAGCAACAACAGCATCAATAATGACGACAACAACAACAGCATCAATAATGACAGCAGCAACAACAGCATCAATAATGACGACAGCAACAACAGCATCAATAATGACAGCAGCAACAACAGCATCAATAATGACGACAACAACAACAACAGCATCAATAATGACAGCAGCAACAGTAGTCAGAAACAGTCCTGGTAAAGTGGTGAAGGTCAGACAGTCTGTATCCCTCGCCACAATAACTAAACAGGATCCTCAATGATCTAGTCCAGACGCCTGTCCTAAGACTGAGAGACAGTCGGGAGAAGTCCCTGAGCACTACCCACACCAAGACTCCCAGCTCCACTTTACTAAGAGATACACGGTTTACTACTGCTAGTGTCCCAATGAAGTGTGTATGTATGTACAGTGAACTTTTGGAAAGTTTTCAGACCCCTTGACTTTTTCCACATTTTGTTACGTTACAGCCTTATTCCAAAATTTATTAAATTGTTTTTTCCCCCCTCAATCTATACACAATACGCCATAATGACAAAGCAAAAACAAGTTTAGAAATGTTTGCTAATTTATTAAAAATAAAAAACTGATATCACATTTACATAAGTATTCAGACCCCTTTACTCAGTACTTTGTTGAAGCACCTTTGGCAGTGATTACAGCCTAGAGTCTTCTTGGGTATGATGCCCAATGCAGGTGTAGTGCCTGATACAGCCGGTGTAGTGCCTGATACAGCAGGTGTAGTGCCTGATACAGCAGGTGTCAAACATGTAAAGTGTGGTGTACCGCAGGGCAGCTCTCTAGGCCCTCTACTCTTCTATTTTTACCAATGACCTGCCACCACTGGCATTAAACAAAGCCTGTGTGTCCATGTATGCTGATGATTCAACCACATACGCATCAGCAACCACAGCCAATGAAGTCACTGAAACCCTTAACAAAGAGTTGAGGTCTGTTTTGGAATGGGTGGCCAGTAATAAACTGGTCCTGAACATCTCTAAAACTAAGAGCATTGTATTTGGTACAAATCATTCCTTTATTTTTTTACCTTTTATTTAACTAGGCAAATCAGTTAAGAACACATTCTTATTTTCTATGACGGCCTAGGAACAGTGGGTTAACTGCCTTGTTAACCTCTATGGGGTAGGTGGGACGCAATCGTCCCACCTGGCCAATAGCCAGGGAAAATGCAGAGCGCCAAATTCAAATAAAATACTATAAAAATCTAACTTTCATTAAATCACACATGTAAGATACCAAATTAAAGCTACACTCGTTGTGAATCCAGCCAACATGTCAGATTTCAAAAAGGCTTTTCGGCGAAAGCATAAGATGCTATTATCTGATGATAGCACAACAGTAAACAAAGAGTAGCATATTTCAACACTGCAGGCACGACACAAAACGCAGAAATAAAAATATAATTCATGCCTTACCTTTGACAAACTTCTTTTGTTGGCACTCCAATATGTCCCATAAACATCACAAATGGTCCTTTTGTTCGATTAATTCCGTCTATATATATCCAAAATGTCCATTTATTTGGCGCGTTTCATCCAGAAAAACACAGCTTCCGACTTGCGAAACGTCACTACAAAATATATCAAAAGTTACATGTAAACTTTACCAAAACATTTCAAACTACCAAACTACTATCTGTGTTCAATACAAAAAGAAAACAAACTGACGCAACTTTTCTGGTAATGTGCCTCTCTCAAACAATCCACTTCAAGTGACTCATTTAAGATGGCCGTACTTCTTTATTACACAAAGGAAAAACCTCAACCAATTTCTAAAGACCGGTGACATCCAGTAGAAGCGGTAGGAACTGCAAACAAGTCCCTTAGAAATTTAGTTTCCCAATGAAAACTCATTGAAAAGACAGTGACCTCAAAAAAAAAGAATCTGAATAGTTTGTCCTCTGGGTTTTGCCTGCTACATAAGTTCTGTTATACTCACAGACATGATTCAAACAGTTTTAGAAACTTCAGAGTGTTTTCTATCCAAATCTACTAATAATATGCATATCTTATATTCTGGGGATGAGTAGCAGGCAGTTGAATTTGGGCATGCTATTTATTCAAAAGTGAAAATGCTGCCCCCTACCCCGAAGAAGTTAAGCTGCAGCTGGCACAGAACAGAGCAGCACGTTTTGCTCTTAATTGTTATCAGAGGGCTGATATAAATACTATACATGCCAGTCTGTCTTGGCTAAGAGTTGAGGAGAGACTGACTGCATCACTTCTTGTTTTTATAAGAAACATTAATGTGTTGGAGATTCCCAAAATGGAAATTTTAGTAATATTTGGGTGAGACATTGATCAATGAGATTTCAACCTTTTAACTTTAAGCTATCTACTGTATTACTAAAGTAATATTGAATTGTGTTTGGTTGACAATGCAACCAAATATCAACATTTAAAGGCTAAAGTGCCTTCAGAAAGTATTCATACCCTCAGTCCTTACTGATTTATAAGTATACCCATAACATGATGCAGCCACCACCATGCTTGAAAATATGAAGGGTGGTACTCAGTGATGTGTTGTATTGGGTTTGCCCCAAACAACACTTTGGTTGGTTGCTAGACACCCATTTTCAAGTAGATTTAAGTCAAAACTGTTACTCGGCCACTCAGGAGCATTCACGGTCTTCTTTTTAAACTCCAGTGTAGATTTGACCTTGTGTTTTAGATTATTGTCCT
This sequence comes from Salvelinus namaycush, assembly GCF_016432855.1. NCBI lineage: Eukaryota > Metazoa > Chordata > Actinopteri > Salmoniformes > Salmonidae > Salvelinus > Salvelinus namaycush. Next base: position 39,847,618 of record NC_052332.1, on the reverse strand, counting down.
GCTGAAAGGTGAATTCATCTCCCAGTGTCTAGTGGAAAGCAGACTGAACCAGGTTTTCCTCTAGGATTTTGTCTGTGCTTAGCTCCATTCCGTTTCTTTTTTATCCTGAAACTCCCCAGTTATTAACGATTACAAGCATACCCATAACATGATGCAGCCACCACTATGCTTGAAAATATTGTTGGGTTCTGAGAATATGAAATATACTTATTCATGTTACTGAGGGAGAAAGGGTAATGTATAACGTTACATTATGTTAGGTATCCTATTGAAATATTCAGTGCAGGGAAGCGATCACATGTGGCAGGCATCGATAAAAGGGGAGAGAGCCATGGAATAGTGAAGGACGGTCGAGATCAGGTCAAGTTCAGGGAGAAATAAAAGTTTATGGCCCATATCACTTGGTGTCCTGCCTAGCAATAAAGACAATGTTTGTATAGATGAGTAGGAGGAGACTCAGCCTAGGAGGAAGGTTAAATATCAGTACTTGTGTGAATGTTTTGTTGTCTAATGCAGCTGTATTGATCCTCTGGGAAGAATAAACTTGGTTAAGCTTTCATAGTGTCCGTAGAGAATTAGACCCTAATAGTTGGCGCTGCGAGCAGCGTTTACCACAATGTGTAGTCAAACCATATCAGTTGAGCAGGAGCTGGCAACAAACAAGGTAGGCACAGTTCCTACACTTGTTTCCACTCATTTTGACATCTTGGGGAGATGAGAATCGTAAAGGCTGAACAATTATAGGATACGGACCTAGAAAACCTGAGTTTATTCAGTAGACCCATTGTGTTACGGCCGGTCGTAGCTTTGTGGTGTAGATAATAGGTTGGTTCCTGCTAGTACTGTAAGAATAGGGTGAGTACCGGAAGGTGAACTCGAGCAGGCTGGTACCTGTAGGGTAAGTCCTAGGGGATAAATCCAGAGTGGGTTAGTTAATGTGACTACTATAGGAATAGGGTGAGTCCCGGAAGGTGAACTCGAGCAGGCTGGTACCTGTAGGGTAAGTGTGGTGGTTATGGAGAATCAGAGCGGGAAAGGAGAACAGTGACTCGGTGGCGAGAAAGGAGAACAGTGACCCGGTGGCGAGAAAGGAGAACAGTGACCCGGTGGCGAGAAAGGAGAACAGTGACTCGGCGGCGAGAAAGGAGAACAGTGACTCGGCGGCGAGAAAGGAGAACAGTGACTCGGTGGCGAGAAAGGAGAACAGTGACTCGGTGGCGAGAAAGGAGAACAGTGACTCGGTGGCGAGAAAGGAGAACAGTGACTCGGTGGCGAGAAAGGAGAACAGTGACTCGGTGGCGAGAAAGGAGAACAGTGACTCGGTGGCGAGAAAGGAGAACAGTGACTCGGCGGCGAGAAAGGAGAACAGTGACTCGGCGGCGAGAAAGTCGCCGTGTTAGAGGGAAGTACTAAATAATAATAATAATATAAATAATAAATATTAATAAATAAGTGCTAAATAAAAGATACATAAATTATGGGGTGGATGAAAACAAATGATTGGAGGACAGTGGATTTACCATTACTTTACTTACTTTCGGATTGCTGATTAAGATGTAGCATAGTGAATGCTAACGAAATGTACACTTTCTCAGATAAGTAAGGCCGGTTCATGTGTATTTTTGACCTACGGTTTACCACACACACACACACACACACACACACCAGCACACGCACACACACACACACACACACCAGCACGCGCACACAAGTTAACGGTTATGAATATGGTGGTGTTGATACCGGAGGATTTATTTAGTGGAGTCTTTCCAATTTGGTTTTAAATTGGGTATGCAGAAGGATGGAAATGTTTGAAAGGGTTTTTAAATTGTTTCTGAAGGACAGGGAAAGAAAATGGAGAGGAAATATTTAAATTGTTTCTGAAGGACAGAGAAAGAAAATGGAGAGGAAATATTTAATGGTGTTGAATGCCCTGTATCCTGACTTCCTGGTGAGGCCTGATCAATCTCACTATAAATGATCGAAACAGGTGGGATTTAATTTTTAAATGAATGAGAAACACTAGTTTCTATTCTATTTTACCATTACTTCATGAGATACTATTATTTCCTTATGGAGTTATCAAGAGTTGTAATTCTAAGTTGATTGGTAATTTGAATTAGTTTATTTTTGATTTAACATGTTTTTTAATCACGATGTGAATCATATGTTCGAAGGGAAAATTACCAGTTTGCTAGGGTCCTGGTCTTTGGGTAAATATACAAATGTATTTTGTTCCGTCTGCATATAGAAGGAAAATATGTTAACTTCTACTTGGTCACAATCCCGGATCCGGGAGCACCCTCATCAGTAAAAAAGCTGACTAGCATAGCCTAGCATAGCGCCACAAGTAAATACTAGCATCTAAATATCATGAAATCATAAGTCCAAGACACCAGATGAAAGATACACATCTTGTGAATCCAGCCATCATTTCTGATTTTTTAAAATGTTTTACAGGGAAGACACTATGTATTTCTATTAGCTAACCACGATAGCAAAAGACAACTTTTTTTTCCCACCATTTTTTTACTGCATAGGTAGCTATCACAAATTCGACCAAATAAAGATATAAATAGTCACTAACCAAGAAACAACTTCATCAGATGACAGTCTGATAACATATTTATTGTATAGCATATGTTTTGTTCGAAAAATGTGCATACTTCAGGTATAAATCATAGTTTTACATTGCAGCCACCATCACAACTCTCACCAAAGCAACTAGAATAACTACAGAGAGCAACGTGAATTACCTAAATACTCATCATAAAACATTTATGAAAAATACACAGTGTACAGCAAATGAAAGACAAAGATCTTGTGAATCCAGCCAATATTTCAGATTTTTTAAGTGTTTTACAGCGAAAACACAATATAGCATTATATTAGCTTACTACAATAGCCAACCACACAACAGCATTGATTCAAGCCAACAATAGCGATAACGAATAAACCAGCAAAAGATATACATTTTTTCACTAACCTTCTCAAACTTCTTCAGATGACAGTCCTATAACATCATATTACACAATACATATAGAGTTTGTTCGAAAATGTGCATATTTAGCGGCACAAATCGTGGTTATACAATGAGAATAGTAGCCAAGCTGCAAACAAAATGTCGGGAGAAATCTTGGGAGAGGCACCTAATCTAATCAATAACTAATCATAAACTTGACTAAAAAATACAGGTTAGACAGCAAATGAAAGATACATTAGTTCTTAATGCAACCGCTGTGTTAGATTTTTAAAATTAACGTTACTACGACATACAGCGTGCGTTAAAGCGAGACCGCACCGAAATTAATGGCGGAATAGTAGGTCAACATTTTTCAACAAAACAACGAATTAACTTCATAAATAGTTCTTACTTTTTGATGAGCTTCCATCAGAATCTTGGGCAAGTTGTCCTTTGTCCAGAATCATCGTTGCTCGGTTGTAGATTGCCGTCTTCAACTTAGGAATTAGCAGCAAACATTAGCTATGTGGCCCAGACGTGCCCAACTCACTATAACGCAGCACAAAGAAATATCCGAAAATCGCAATATACTGATATAAACTGATATAACTCGGTTTAAAATAACTACATTATGATGTCTTTAACACCTATATCGAATAAAATCAGAGCCGGATATATCTAACTCCTATAACGAGAGCTTTTCAGAATGCATTCCTGAGGTCTGTCTCGCGTCATGGCGAACGTTGAAAAGAGTGCACCCCAAGACCCTTTATATGGCCTCAGATCTGCCTAGCAACTCCATTCCAATTCTCACTGCTTGCTGACATCTAGGGGAAGGCGTATGCAGTGCATGTCGACCAATAGAATACATGCAAATTAATAAACTGACCCTGGAACAGACTGCCTGATTTCAGAATTCTCACTTCCTGACAGGAAGTTTGCTCCAACTTGAGTTCTGTTTTACTCACAGATATAATTCAAACGGTTTTAGAAACTAGAGAGTGTTTTCTATCCAATAGTAATAATAATATGCATATTGTACGAGCAAGAATTGAGTATGAGGCAGTTTAATTTGGGAACGAATTTTTACAAAGTGAAAACAGCGCCCCCATATTGAGAAAATGTTAATAAGGGATGACCGTTACTCCAAATGGATTGTGATGTGTGTATTGCTGATTTCATTTTTTGTCTTTGTTTCGATACACATTTCACCAGATTGGGACTACTGGAGTGTGGGATTCCCTGAGGGGTTAGGTTGCTAACTCCCTGATCTGGTAACTCTTCCGAAAGGTTACCAGTAAAATAAGGGAGTATGAACTAATTTTGAAAATGGTTTCAACAGTAACAGTATATTGTTATGCTCTTTGACATTTGTCGTAGAAATAAGGTTATTAAGAAAATTGGGAATGTAATAATTTGTCATATAGTCAATGCTTGTCTGGATTTCCTAAAACAGAAATTACTTGAACTAAACTGTTGTTCTGATCTGTCCTCTCTTGGGGTTATCATGGAAGGTGATGTCAGATCGTGCCATAATGCATGGTAGGAATAATTTGACCACAAACAATGTGTGTGAACCTCAAAACCCTGAGAGAGCGAGAGAGAGGGGGAGAGAGGTCCAGACACCTTCTCTCTAAGTGTCCTCTGACAAGGAGGTTATTAGAGAACTCACTGGATGACAGCTTGGTTCAACCATGAAGGTTTTGTTGTGCTCTTTTGTTTTAACATGTCATCACAATGTTAATGTTAAATCGCATCGATAAATAGAGATTGCTGGATGATATGGTACAATTAATTGTATACAATTAACGATAACGATAACACCCAAGGATGAAAAATGAAGGAGGGCATGGAGACCAGCATCACATGGGTATAGAATGTAACGGATGGACGGTTCTTTCCCCAGTTTTAGTCGCATCAAGGGTGGTGTGACATCAAGGGTGGTGTGACATCAAGGGTGGTGTGACATCAAGGGTGGTGTGACATCAAGGGTGGTGTGACATCAAGGGTGGTGTGAAGTTATTAAACATGTACTTTTGTCTCTTCCCTGTTCAAGTCAATATGTTTTTAGGTTTCGTGGAACATAAGAGTGAACAGTGTTCCAGAGGAGGGACTGATGTATGTTGACTAATTGATTTGAGAATGTTTCAGTATGTTAATAACTGTAGAAGTGCATTAGGACTAGTGTGTTTTGGGTTAGATGGAATGATATGTGTGCAAATGTATCTGTAGCAGGAGGCGAGGTACACATGAGACCTGTGTTTGAGACTGAATGTTTACATAGGGCTGTTAAGTGGGATGGAATGTGACTGTGGTGGAGATCTGTGGGGGCTCATAAATTAAGGTTGTGGTGATAGTGGTATCATTCCCAGAGACTATGTATATTGTTACAGGAGATAGCTTGTAGGAGAGGGAGGAAACAATATAGGGACTATTATGAAGTTAAATTGAACGTTACACATACCCGGATCATGCTGAGAGTAGAAGAGACAGTGCTGGCATTTCAGACACTATGGTAAACTTTCAAGAAACCTGTGACTCAGAGTTTTGTTAGGCTGGATATTCTTCCAACTCATTAATCTCTTTCCCAATATCTAACTGCCAATTGGATGTATTTCACCTGTGGATGTATTTCAAGGCCTATCTTCAAACTCAGTGCCTCTTTGCTTGACATCATGGGAAAATCAAAAGAAATCAGCCAAGACCTCCACAAGTCTGGTTCATCCTTGGGAGCAATTTCCAAATGCCTGAAGGTACCACGTTCATCTGTACAAACAATAGTATTGCAGTACAAACACCATGGGACCACGCAGCCGTCATACTGCTCAGGAAGGAGACGTGTTCTGTCTCCTAGAGATGAACATACTTTGGTGCGAAAAGTACAAATCAATCCCATAAACAACAGCAAAGGACCGTGTGAAGATGCTGGAGGAAACGGGTAAAAAAGTATCTATATCCACAGTAAAACGAGTCCTATATCGACATAACCTGAAAGGCCGCTCAGCAAGGAAGAAGCCACTGCTCCAAAACCGCCATAAAAAAGCCAGGCTATGGTTTGCAACTGCACATGGGGACAAAGATTGTACTTTTTGGAGAAATGTCCTCTGGTCTGATGAAACAAAAATAGAACTGTTTGGCCGTGTCAGCTCGGCAGGTAGCCTAGTGGTGAGAGCGTTGGACTTGTAACCGAAAGGTTGTACCTTCTTCCATATGTTTGGGGAGTCTCCCACAGGCCTTTTGGCAAACACCAAATGTGTGTGCTATTTTCTTTCTTTAAGCAATGGCTTTTTTCTTGCCACTCTTCCGTATAGCCCAGCTCTGTGGAGTGTACGGCTTAAAGTGGTCCTATGGACAGATACTCCGCAATGGAGCTTTGCAGCTCCTTCAGGGTTAACGTTAGGCTCCCTATATAGTGAATGAGTTAACAACGTTTTAAAATGTGACAGATAATGACATCAGTCTTTAAAAGTAGTCTTTTAGAGAAAGACCATTGAGGTTTATAAAAATAAAGCCAATGGATTCGTGTATTTTGTGGGATGCTGTGTGTGTGGTACTGTAGTGTATGAATGTGTGTACATATGTACTGATATTTATTGAAGATGACAATGTAACAGTATACCTTTAGTCCGTCCCCTCGCCCCGACCCGGGCGCGAAACCGGGACCTTCTGCACACATCAACAACAGTCACCCACGAAGCATCGTTACCCATTGCTCCACAAAAGCCGAGGGCCCTTGCAGAGCAAGGGGAACCACTACTTCAAGGTCTCAAAGCGAGTGAGGTCACCGATTGAAAGGCTATTAGCGCGCAACACCGCTAACTAGCTAGCCATTTCACATCCGTTACACTAAGAGATGAACGTGGTATCTTTGGTCGATGTGGTTGATATTTTGCCTTCATTCCCCACTCAGACCCCAACTAAAACATGTTCTCAGACTAGCTTTGGGACACAATATAGCAACAAAAAAGCCGGCTAAACCAAGAAAAAAACGTTTCCAGTCCACAAAGGCACATGGTATAATCTGTAGGAACTCTACTTACCAGACATAAAGTGAAATGTGTCCCTCGCTATCAAATAAACGACTGAATCCAATTTTTGTCCCGAACAACACGATACACTTGTTGATTTAGACAGCAGGCAGCCATTAGACCACGCACTTGACGCGTGATCTCATACCACGAAATGGCAGGAATACGGTGCGGTTCGGACAAAAGTTTGATTCAGACATTTATTCAGATTTTATGGCCAATATGCGACAGCTACTGGTTGTTCTTAGCCATGACGCAATGCGGAGTGCCTGGATACAGCCCTTAACCTGTGGTATATTGGCCTTGTACTAAAAACCCCAGAGGTGCCTTATTGCTATTATAAACTGGTTACTACTGTCATACTTGGTGAATAAAAATATCTGTTATTTCATAATTAAAGAAAAACCCTGTCGCATTGTCTACTTGTCTGTTTTCCTTGTTCGTGAGCTTGCTTCAGCAAAACCACTCTAGATATCCCACAAGCACACACAAAGAGAGGGGATCTAGATATCCCACAAGCACACACAAAGAGAGGGGATCTAGATATCCCACAAACACACACAAAGAGAGGGGATCTAGATATCCCACAAGCACACACAACGAGAGGGGATCTAGATATCCCACAAGCACACACAAAGAGAGGGGATCTAAATATCCCACAAGCACACACAAAGAGAGGGGATCTAGTTATCCCACAAGCACACACAAAGAGAGGGGATCTAGATATCCCACAAGCACACACAAAGAGAGGGGATCTAGATATCCCACAAGCACACACAAAGCGAGGGGAGCAGGTGAGAACAGGTGGGACCATTCTAGCCAATGAGAGGGCAGATACGTGTGTAAACAACAAGCCATAGAGATAGATAGAGGACTCATCTTTGTATCTGTACCATTATAGTGGCTGACACAGCATATGGGCAGAGCCATTGAGGCTATCTCCATTTTAAAGTAGTACATTTTATTCTTCTTCATTGGCTGATTACTCCCAACTCATAGGAATCCCAACCCAGTTGACTACTTTAAAATGGTGGAAGCCGTCAATAACAATGCCCATGCTAAAACCATCTAGAGATCTTTATCTCTATAACAACAGGTACAACTCCCATAGTCTTTTTGAATTTATTTTTTTGAATTTTACCCCCTTTTCTCCCCAATTTCATGGTATCCAATTGTTAGTAGTTACTATCTTGTCTCATCGCTACAACTCCCGTACGGGGCTCAGGAGAGACGAAGGTCGAAAGCCATGCGTCCTCCGAAGCACAACCCAACCAAGCCGCACTGCTTCTTAACACAGCGCGCCTCCAACCCGGAAGCCAGCCGCACCAATGTGTCGGAGGAAACACCGTGCACCTGGCGACCTTGGTTAGCGCGCACTGTGCCCGGCCCGCCACAGGGGTCGCTAGTGTGCGATGAGACAAGGATATCCCGGTCAAACCCTCCCTAACCCGGACGACGCTGGGCCAATTGTGCGTCGCCCCATGGACCTCCCGGTCGCGTCCGGCTGCGACAGAGCCTAGGCGCGAACCCAGAGTCTCTGGTGGCACAGCTAGCGCTGCGATGCAGTGCCTTAGACCACTGCGCCACCCGGGAGGCCCTGGTCATTTTATTTTAATTTTAAAGTTGCCAAAATACTACATGCCTCCACTAACAGTATAACCATCTAGAGATCTCTATAACAACAGGTACATACCACATGCTTCCACTAACAGTATATCAGTTACATCTTTAACTATTACGAAATGTCAATTTGATCAAATAAGCCTCACATAGCAAATTAGCAATTCCATTTTTTTGTTTTTTTGTACAACCGAATTCGACACTCATTGACCTCCAGACAAACATTCTTCTTCTTCTTCGGCGTTTAACGGTGGTTGGCATCCAGTATGTTGCATTAGCGCCCCCAACTGTAATATAAATACATTATATGTTGTTATACAAAAAAAAAGGGGACAAATAAATACACATAAAATAAACCACCTTTCCAGCTAACCCTACGCTCATTAAAAAACAACTTCCCCCTTCCGCTACGGTGCCCCTATCTGTTCCTGCACCATGTCAACGGCCTGGGAGGACGACCACCACTCAATACACCCTGTAAGTTAAATCTCCTATACACAAATACTTCTCTGCAGCTGCCACCACAACCTTTTTTTCCCCTCTTTTCCTGCAGTACAGTTGATAACCATCTACTACTTACTGGAATCATCTCAGGATCTCTCAGCCTTTGACCCCCCGGCCTCCTCTACTTTCTTCACTGCCTCAGCATACGACACCTTCTGCACTACTTTGACTTTGGCTATGTCAACCTGCCTCTTTCGCAACTGACACTTCCTGTCCCCAGCAGCGTAGGCACCCCTATAGTTGGCACACACAACTTTATTCACCGAAACGACACAATCCTCTGTCCCATGCCCTCCTGCACACTTCCCACATCTTGGAATCTCCCTCCTACACAGCTCTGTGACATGACCATAAACGTGGCACCTGAAACACCGCACTGGATTCGGCACAAAAAGCTCTAGCAGGATAACTGATATATCCTAACATGACTTTGTCTGGTAAGACAGACTCTGACAGTTTACTCCTCAGTTTCACCACCTGGTCTGCGTCGCACCAAACGGCAGGCATCACAAATACCAGGAATCTTCAACTTCAATTGCTCCACCTTCACACTTAACGCTACAAATCACTCCTTTCAATAGTGCCGCGTTCCTAAGGGCAAATCAAAAAAACAGATCTTGACCCAAGTTGCGTGACACAGAGCACCTGCTCCTTCTGGGCAGAAGAAACATAAACAAATATCACAAGTCCACTACAGGTTACCTTCACTGATTCAACTACACCCAACTCCTTTCCCATCCACCCTGAAACCACAAATGGATCTGCCAAAAGGCAAGGATGCACTTCCTCCCAAAAACTTCCCTCCTACTGGACCAGATTCTTCTTCATCATGTCCATCGATGCCAGGCTCGGACTCTGTCCTCTTCACCACACCTTCCAACTCACTTAACTCACCCTCAAATAATTTTCATTTAAACTCCCAAACTCGGGTCTGGATTCAGACTCAACCTCTGCCTCCCTCATTCTCTTCAACCTCTGCCTCCCTCGCTCTTCAACCTCTGCCTCCCTCATTCTCTTCAATCTCTGCCTCCCTAATTCTCTTCAACCTCTGCCTCCCTCACTCTTCAACCTCTGCCTCCCTCATTCTCTTCAACCTCTGCCACCCTCATTCTCTTCAACCTCTGCCTCCCTCATTATCTTCAACCTCTGCCTCCCTCATTCTCTTCAACCTCTGTCTTCCTCATTCTCTTCAACCTCTGCCTCCCTCATTCTCTTCAACCTCTGCCTCCCTCATTCTCTTCAACCTCTGCCTCCCTCATTCTCTTCAACCTCTGTCTTCCTCATTCTCTTCAACCTCTGCCTCCCTCATTCTCTTCAACCTCTGCCTCCCTCACTCTTCAACCTCTGCCTCCCTCATTCTCTTCAACCTCTGCCTCCCTCATTCTCTTCAACCTCTGCCTCCCTCAGTCTTCAACCTCTGCCTCCCTCACTCTTCAACCTCTGCCTCCCTCATTCTCTTCAACCTCTGCCTCCCTCATTCTCTTCAACCTCTGCCTCCCTCATTCCCTTCAACCTCTGCCTCCCTCATTCTCTTCAACCTCTGCCTCCCTCATTCTCTTCAACCTCTGCCTCCCTCATTCTCTTCAACCTCTGCCTCCCTCATTCTCTTCAACCTCTGCCTCCCTCATTCTCTTCAACCTCTGCCTCCCTCATTCTCTTCAACCTCTTCTTCCTCTCTTTTTATCTCCCCCGAAATTCAATTAAACAACTCCTTGTGAAAATAGCATCGAAATCTCTTTATTGCTTCCTCGAAGGGACACCATCTCTACTGTCACTCGTCCGACCCTCACTTCTGTCATAGGCAGGGCATGTGTGGTCCACAAAATTACTGTTTTTGTGGACAGATTCAATTCGCCTCTTTCTCTCCGATTCACCTCATGTAGCCTTGTCCTGTAAAACTGATGTTGACCACAGGAGGGAACATTTACTGGAAATTGGACGCGTTAAAGAGTATGTTCTAAACAATGTCTAAAAAATAAGCTAAATAAAATGGGTATTTTTTTTATTTTTAGATATTCATATTTTTTTATGTTGAATAAATTAATGTGGATTGTTTTTTTTCTTCAGAATGTAGACATACTCAATATGGTTTCGTCAAATCGCTCCTTGACGCAAAGATCTAGAATACCTTAACCGTTATTCACACAACCGAATTCATATTATAAACCAGGAAATCCATTTAGGGCGTGTTATCCTGTCCGGAAGTTGATTGATTGATTGATGGGCACGCTCCTATCAGGTGAGAGTGCATGTTTGTGTCTATGTATGCATGTGCTCTTCACTGTGCCGCGCGCACTGCAGCCATACAGCACCCGAAGTTTGAGTTCCAGATGCAAGACGGTTTGTTGCAGAATGAAATGCTGATCAGCGATTTGCGGAGTATATTGTTCATCTGCGTTTGGAATACGATCTAAACTGGTAGGTGAATAAAAAAATGTAGCCTACCTGTCAACGCACAATGTTTAGTGACAAAACCATCAGTATAGTTGAAAATGCAATGGAAACCCATTTAACTTGGTAATTTAAACCGAACAAGTTATGTGCATACCTCATCACGCACAGGCTTTGATCCACAATTTCAAGTCAATTTGATGGAAGCATCTCAGGTGGGAAAATGCGCATATTGTTTTTATGTGGATTTTAGATTATTCGCATGGAACGTTGGCGCTAATTGGGATGGAAACCGAGCTAATGACGGATTTTACCCTTTCATTTGTTCATTTAAGCAGTATGCCAGTGTGAAACAGATTTGCTGTGTGTTTGTTGCAACTTGCTGGTGGCCCTTGAGTGAAATCAATTGAAAACTGTCGCTATGTTCTAAAGAAACAAGATAAATTGATTGAACCGGTTGCTTTGTTATAATGGAAAAATAGAACTTGATTTCTTAGTCACAATTTTGTGTGGTTGTTGGACTATGTAATGGAGTTAGTTTGTTATAGGCTACTGTTGAATTTTCGAACTTTTACTTAGTTGACTTATATTGACCTTCCTATTTTTGTATTGTACGTTTCATTGCTTTAATCTGTTTTGACTGAACCCAGTCGAGTTTTACTTGCTATACTGTAGCCTCGTTCTATTTGACAAACTTACGTTTGAAACCTGCAAGTTTCTGAACACATACAACACCAATTCTCCAGGCAAATACTAATTTAAATGTGTCAATTGTCTATTGGATGCTTTGTGTGAACTGTCATCATTGTCCTCCCTAGAGCGACGTGTTCTATGGTTAGTAGAACATTTTATTACAGCCCTGAATATTCAAATAGTTAAAGTTCCATCAGATACTGCGGTCACATTTTGGCACAGGACTAGCATTGACATGGAGAGAAGTAGAGTCACTGTGCCGTGTAGGCTTGGGCAATAAATATGTAAATTCATCAGAAGCCTCTCTCCTCTCTCTCTCTCTCACAGGTCCCTCTGTCCCATCTCTCGTCAGTGATCTGTGCTCTTCTTCTTGGCCTATATAACTTTTAACCCCCCCCCCCCCCCCCCCCCCCCCCTCTGGATTGACAACAGATATCTGTCCTCAAGACACTGATGGAAGAAGCTGTAGTCATAGCAACTCATCCCCCTCATCCCCCTGGCCCCTCTCAACTCCCTCACACACCTCCAAACGCACAGGGGTCATCTCTCCATCCCACCCCTGAACCTCCGCCCCCACCTCCCCCACCCCCACCTCCCCCCGCCTCCCCAAGAGGAGGCTGCGATGCCTTCTCCCGTAGCGTACATCGTCGTTCCAAGATGAGGAACTTTAACTGGGATGCCATCCCCCGTCAGTCAGTCCTTGGGAAGAAGAACGTGTGGACGTCCCAGAGGCCCATGGTGGATTTTGAGCTGGATACCCAGAGGATGGAGGAGATGTTTAGCCGGTCTGACACTCAACTGCCTCTACGAAAGACTGGATCTGTCAAGAAGACAGTCAGGGGCCTGTCCCTATCCACACAGGGCCTAAAGAGGGTGAGTACAGGGAGGGTGTGTGTAGCGAGGGGAAAGTGGGGGGGGGGGGTTGAGTGTGTGCTAGGGCTAGAATAGGTCAAATACATGGAACAGCTGGGGGTCATAGAGGAGAGGTCTGAACACCCCTGGGACTAAGTTACCAAACCAACACAACACCCATTCTGTATCACTTCCCCTCTCTGCTCTTCCCATTCTCTCACTTCCCCTCTCTGCTCTTCCCATTCTGTCTCACTTCCCCTCATTCTGTCTCACTTCCCCTCATTCTGTCTCACTTCCCCTCTCTGCCAATGAAGACTGATTGAACTAATGAAGAATGATCCACAGTCTGTGTGGCTACTAGATCGTAGATGGTGTAAACTCTACTTAATATCCATGAAAGGTGAGGTGACACCTTGCCATGATCCACAGGCTATGTGATAAGGACAGAATTAAAGATCTCTTACTCCAGGGTTCGCACAAGACGCTTAAAGTACTTGAATAACTTGAAAATTAGACATTTCCTCAAGTTGGTACTTGAAAATTATTTGAATTAAAATGAGAGAACAGAAAATGATCAAATATGAAAAATATATTTGCTCTTCCCGAATTAATTTCCAGGCAGACTGCCGAGTTTTATTTCCTCACGTGTTTCACACTGTGGTTGTCAGGCGAGCTCGCTCATACCACCCACACTGTGGTTGTCAGGCGAGCTCGCTCATACCACCCACACGACCACCTGGCCAGGCAGGTACAGAACAGACTGATTAGGCGCCACCAAACGTCACATCGATAGCTAAAATGCCGGGCAAATGTAGATTCATCTTGGCAGGATATTGTTGTTTTTATGAATGGGTTTTTCCAGACCCAACCAGGGATGTAGTGGAGGGTGAACTCATGGAAACGCTGTTTACACCAGTAGCGGTGCGTGGGTTAAATCACTGGCGAAGCAAGGGGGGGGGGGGAAGCCATATTATAATAGCTTTGTTTGCTATATAACCTGTTAGTTCACATGCCTTGAGACCGTGATATATAGTCCTAAAGGCCGAGACAATAAGAAGACAGTGGCAGAATAAATTCAACCACACCTTTTTTTTGTTTTTATCACAAATCCGGGCGAGAAACATCTGTCCGGTGAAGTCCACAAAACATATTGCATGTAACAAACCATTACATGACCGACAGCACGGTCAAGCAAGTTAGTGTTTCAGACATTTTCAGACCACTAAACAACTATTTGATTTAGAACCACAGAGAGTTACTTCAAGTCGCAAAGGAAACAGGAGCTGCCTCCACTATTCCAGCACCATTTGAACATGATCAAATCACCTCTGCTTAGTCTAATACAGTGACAACTAAAATATACCCAAAACAACGTAGTCCCACTTGAGGTGTGTGTGTGACAAGAAAACCATGTTGACTCGGTCTATCACTCTGTCATACAGTACAGGCTTTTATTTGTTGTCCCTGGCTACCTGGCTAATATGTTTGCTCGCTAGCCTAACTTCCATTCATGGGAAACGTTAGCTAGTTAACGTTAGCCTTCTAGCTACATATTGAACTTCCATCCTCTCAATCCAGGGGCACAACAATGTATGAATTAATGGTTGGATCAAAATTGCTGTTTTTATAATCATTTGCCAGTACAGAGAATTAAGTAAAACCGCAAGTCCAAATCTCGATCTCCATCCATGGCTAATTTAGAAAAGGGCCAATTTTAGCTAGCTTGCCAGCCACCGGAGGACAACAACACAACGATATGCAATAATTCAAGTTGTTTCTCAATGACCTATGCTCTCAATGTGATTTGATAGGAGTGACGCCAAATCCAAGCTGGCTTCCCTTGACACTATTTTATGTTTGGTGCGTCAGGACCATTCACATTTGAGCTCACTCAGTTTAGGTCAATGCTGATTGGCTATTTTTATTTTTTTATTATCAAGGGAGGCCAAATGCTCGCTGGCTTCCCTTGCATTCAATAGACATTTTTTTCAGCACACGACACACACAGATGCGTGTGACTCTTGGCTGCAGTAAGAAAGCCAATTGCCATCTGCACCCATTAACATTTTCATTACTTCTAAACAAAATAATGTTTTGGGGTTCTCATACAGCTTCCCTCTGTTTTGATTCTTGCTTGAACAGTTGCTAAGATTATATTTGTTTGTGATCTTACAAAATAACTTTATTGGATGCAGCAGTTGTCAGCTAGAATGCTAACGCTCATTGACAGGCTGTAGCAAAAGTTAGCCAAAGAGGCATTTTACTGGTTGAAGTTTTTTTTAAAGGAAAATGTAGTTGTTTTGCGATGACACAATCATTACAGTACCAGTCAAAAGTTTGGATACGCCTACTCATTCCAGGGTAGTAACCAAAAAAAGTTAAAACAAATCCAAATATATTTGCCTTGATGACAGAGGGTAGTGCGTACAACCCAGTACACCACTGGGGACAAGCTTCCTGCCATCCATTTACCTATATACCAGGCGGTGTCAGAGGAAGGCCCAAAGAATCAACCCAGTACACCACTGGGGACAAGCTTCCTGCCATCCATTTACCTATATACCAGGCGGTGTCAGAGGAAGGCCCAAAGAATCAACCCAGTACACCACTGGGGACAAGCTTCCTGCCATCCATTTACCTATATACCAGGCGGTGTCAGAGGAAGGCCCAAAGAATCAACCCAGTACACCACTGGGGACAAGCTTCCTGCCATCCATTACCTATATACCAGGCGGTGTCAGAGGAAGGCCCAAAGAATCAACCCAGTACACCACTGGGGACAAGCTTCCTGCCATCCATTTACCTATATACCAGGCGGTGTCAGAGGAAGGCCCAAAGAATCAACCCAGTACACCACTGGGGACAAGCTTCCTGCCATCCATTACCTATATACCAGGCGGTGTCAGAGGAAGGCCCAAAGAATCAACCCAGTACACCACTGGGGACAAGCTTCCTGCCATCCATTACCTATATACCAGGCGGTGTCAGAGGAAGGCCCAAAGAATTGTAAAACTCCAGTCGCCCAAGTCGGACAGTAATCTCTACTACCGCAAGTGGTACCAGAGCGCCACGTCTAGCTCCAAAAGTCCCCTTAACAGCCCCCAAGCCATAAGACTGCTGAACAACTAATCAAATGGTCACCCGGACTATTTACATTGCCACTGCTTTACGCAACATTTTATTTGTGAAATGGTATTGACTCTTTTTTTTTTTTTTTTTAGATAATTATCTGAGTTCTAAGCACGCCTACCACAGAACAAGTGGAATCATGATTGATTCATGTATGCTCGATATGTTCGCTTGCTCCCACGGATTTTCCTTGTTAGCAGGGCATTCACTCACCACTCTGTCCAACGGACCGGTGAAATGAACTACCTCTGGCTGTTAGCCAGGTAGCTAGTTATAACTAAGCTAGTTATATTCAAAAGATGGGCTACTCTTAAGTTCTCATTACAAAATACCTTTTCTTTATAGAGAGTAGTGAGAGACAGTGGTGAGTCAGGCTGCAATGAAGGAGATGCAGAGAGCGAGAGGAAGTATTGAAGCAAGCAGGGAGAGGTTAGTAGTACATTGGTTCTCAAACTTGGGGTCCGTTAAAATTTTAATTGAGTCCTCTAAGAGTCTTTTAATCTTATCAAACACGTAAATAACTTGTTTCTCTTGAAATGGTTACAGAGAACAACATTTTAGAGTCAAACTAAGTCCCTTTTACACTGTCAGAATTCACTTTCATGTCATTGTGTGTTGGGACAGCCTGTGGGATCAAAACTTTGAAATATAAAGACAATTTTGTTATCATATTATATACACTGAACAAAAATATAAATGCAACAATTTTACTGTATGTAGTAATTAAGTAGTGAAACATATTATTGAGTAGAAATTGTGAGGTAGTGATGAATACTAAGTTAGTTTTTTTTAGTTTGTGGCGATATACTGCCATCTGGTGTCGACTAGAAACAATTGCATAATAGGAACTATTACAAATTGATGGTCCCTGAAAATAAATATTAGTGCTGAAAGTACTTAAGTCCTTGAATTTGACTTGCCTCTCTCTACAAACCCTGTTACTCATACCCAGTGCTGTGTGCGTGTTGATGGCGCGTCCTTATTAAACTTACTTTGATTATAAGGTTATGTAGGAAGGTTTCTTAAGAATTCATCCCATTTGTTGATTTGCAAACTCATATTGCTAACTGGTGTTAGAAATCTGTGTCACTAATACCAATGTGAACCCCCCCTCCCCCTAAAAGTCTTAAGATTTCTACCTTGGGAACCACCAAGAGTCAACAGGTAATTGGATCCCCGGTTCATTTTAGTAGCGTGATTTTAGTAGTGCCGTTGTTTCTATGTCTGACTAGGTTGTGTTTCATCTTCTCTCTGTAGGTCTTAATCCTCAACTCTAAGAAGAGTATGAATGTTGGGATCTTCCTGAAGCAGTTCAAGAGGTAAAGTGGGGCCAAGGGTGGGAGGGTATGGACCCGGGGGAACAAGGGCCAAGGGTGGGAGGGTATGGACCCGGGGGAACAAGGGCCAGGGGTTGGATGGTATGGACCCGGGGGAACAAGGGCCAGGGGTGGGAGGGTATGGACCCGGGGGAAAAAGGGCCAGGGGTGGGAGGGTATGGACCCGGGGGAACAAGGGCCAGGGGTGGGAGGGTATGGGAACAAGGGCCAAGGGTGGGAGGGTATGGACCCGGGGGAACAAGTGCAAGGGGTGGGAGGGTATGGACCCGGGGGAACAAGGGCAAGGGGTGGGAGGGTATGGACCCGGGGGAACAAGGGCAAGGGGTGGGAGGGTATGGACCCGGGGGAACAAGGGCAAGGGGTGGGAGGGTATGGACCCGGGGAACAAGGGCCAAGGGTGGGAGGGTATGGACCCGGGCCAACAAGGGCCAGGGGTGGGAGGATATGGACCCGGGGCAACAAGGTCACACCTGACAGGTGTGGCATATCAAGAAGCTAATCAAACAGCATGATCATTACACAGGTGTACCTTGTGCTGGGGACAATAAAAGGCCACTCTAACATGTGCAGTTTTGTCACACAACACAATGCCACAGATGTCTCAAGTTTAGGGAGTAGGCAATTGGCATGCTGACTGCAGGAATGTTCAACAGAACTGTTGCCAGAGAATGGAATGTTAATTTAATTTCTTTACCGTAAGCCACCTCCAGCGTCATTTTATAGAACTTGGCAGTACGTCCAACTGGCCTTACGACCACAGACCATGTGTAACCATGCCAGCCCAGGACCTCCATTTCCATTTTCTTCACCTGCGAGGTCGTCTGAGACCAGCCAGCCACCATGACAGCTGATGAAACTGTAGGTTTGCACAACCAAAGAATGTCTGCACAAACTGTCAGAGATACCGTGACGAGATCCTGAGGCCCATTGTCATTCCATTCATTCGCTGCCATCACCTCATGTTTCAGCATGATAATGCACAGCCCCATGTCGCAAGGATCTGTACACAATTCCTGGAAGCTGAAAATGCCCCAGACATGTCACCCATTGAGCATGTTTGGGATGCTCTGGATCGACGTGTACGACAGCATGTTCCAGTTCCTGCCAATATCCAGCATCTTCACACAGCCATTGCAGATGAGTGGGACAACAGGCCACAATCAACAGCCTGATCAACTCGATGGGAAGGAGATGTCGCAAATGGTGCATGAGGCAAATGGTGGTCACACCAGATACTTACTGGTTTTCTGATCCATGTACCTAACTTAATATATATTTTTTTTAAATTAAGGTGTCTGTGACTAACCGATGTATATCTGTATTCCCAGTAATGTGAACTCCATAGATTAGGGCCTAATTTATTTAATTTGACTGATTTTGTTGAATTTCTTTAAATATTTTTGTTCAGTGTACAGTCGTGGACAAAAGTTTTGAGAATGACACAAATTTTAATTTTCAGTCTGCTACCTCAGTTTGTATGATGGCAATTTGCATATACTCCAGAATGTTATGAAGAGTGATCAGATGAAAAGTCTCTCTTTGCCATGCAAATGAACTGAATCCCCAAAAAACATTTCCACTGCATTTCAGCCCTGGCATAAAAGGACCAGCTGGCATCATGTCAGTGATTCTCTCGTTAACACAGGTGTGAGTGTTGACGAGGACAAGGCTGGAGATCTCTGTCATGCTGATTGAGTTCGAATTACAGACTGGAAGCTTCAAAAGGAGGGTGGTGCTTGGAATCATTGTTCTTCCTCTGTCTACCATGGTTACCTGGAAGGAAACATGAGCCGTCATCATTGCTTTGCACAAAAAGGGCTTCACAGGCAAGGATATTGCTGCCAGTAAGATTGCACCTAAATAAACATTTATCGGCTCATCGAGAACTTCAAGGAGAGCGGTTCAATTGTTGTGAAGAAGGCTTCAGGGCGCCCAAGAAAGTCCAGCAAGCGCCAGGACCGTCTCCTAAAGTTGATTCAGCTGCGGGATTGGGGCACCACCAGTACAGAGCTTTCTCAGGAATGGCAGCAGGCAGGTGTGAGTGCATCTGCACGCGAAGTGAGGTGAAGACTTTTGGAGAATGGCCTGGTGTCAAGAAGGGCAGCAAAGAAGCCACTTCTCTCCAGGATAAACATCAGGGACAGACTGATATTCTGCAAAGGGTACAGGGATTGGACTGCTGAGGACTGGGGTAAAGTCATTTTCCCTGAATCCCCTTTCCGATTGTTTGGGGTATCCGGAAAAAAGCTTGTCCAGAGAAGACAATGTGAGCGCTACCATCAGTCCTGTGTCATGCCAACAGTAAAGCATCCTGAGACTGTGTGGGGTTGCTTCTCAGCCAAGGGAGTGGGCTCACTCACAATTTTGCCTAAGAACACAGCCATGAATAAATAATGGTACCAACACATCCTCCGAGAGCAACTTCTCCAAACCATCCAGGAACAGTTTGGAGACGAACAATGCCTTTTCCAGCATGATGGAGAACCTTGCCATAAGGCAAAAGTGATAACTAAGTGGCTCGGGGAACAAAACATTGATATTTTGGGTCCATGGCCAGGAAACTCCCCAGACCTTAATCCCATTGAGAATTTGTGGTCAATCCTCAAGGTGGACAAACAAAAACCCATTGATTATGCAAGAATGGGCTGCCATCAGTCAGGATGTGGCCCAGAAGTTAATTGACAGCATGCCAGGGCGGATTGCAGAGGTCTGGAAAAAGAAGGTCCAACACTGCAAATATTGACTCTTTGCATCAACTTCATGTAATTGTCAAAAGCCTTTGACACTTATGAAATGCTTGTAATTATACTTCAGTATTCCCTAGTAACATCTGACAAATATCTAAAGACACTGAAGCAGCAAACTTTGTGGAAATGTAATATTTGTCATTCAAAACTTTTGGCCACGACTGTAGATTATCAGCCGTGAGTGAATCAGTCACTCATCATGACGTAACGGGCCTCGTCTACTTCCAGACTCGCCACTAAACCAACACACAGTTCATCAACTTCTCAACTGACCTTATTAGGGCATATTCAAACGCATTCAACTGTATCGCTAATGTGACACGTTGTTAGTTACAAAGGAGAAACGATGCCTTTGTTACTAAACTTCATACTTGGACAATGGAACTAATTCACTCTTCAGAGGTGTTTTCTCTTTACTTGATCCAGTCTATCACCTAGTTACCTGGCTATAGTTGATCCAGTCTATCACCTAGTTACCTGGCTATAGTTGATCCAGTCTATCACCTAGTTACCTGGCTATAGTTGATCCAGTCTATCACCTAGTTACCTGGCTATAGTTGATCCAGTCTATCACCTAGTTACCTGGCTATAGTTGATCCAGTCTATCACCTAGTTACCTGGCTATAGTTGATCCAGTCTATCACCTAGTTACCTGGCTATAGTTGATCCAGTCTATCACCTAGTTACCTGGCTATAGTTGATCCAGTCTATCACCTAGTTACCTGGCTATAGTTGATCCAGTCTATCACCTAGTTACCTGGCTATAGTTGATCCAGTCTATCACCTAGTTACCTGGCTATAGTTGATCCAGTCTATCACCTAGTTACCTGGCTATAGTTGATCCAGTCTATCACCTAGTTACCTGGCTATAGTTGATCCAGTCTATCACCTAGTTACCTGGCTATAGTTGATCCAGTCTATCACCTAGTTACCTGGCTATAGTTGATCCAGTCTATCACCTAGTTACCTGGCTATAGTTGATCCAGTCTATCACCTAGTTACCTGGCTATAGTTGATCCAGTCTATCACCTAGTTACCTGGCTATAGTTGATCCAGTCTATCACCTAGTTACCTGGCTATAGTTGATCCAGTCTATCACCTAGTTACCTGGCTATAGGAGTGTATCTTGTGCTCTTAACGTTATATTTCTGCCACATGCATAACATTAACTCAATGTCCAGCCAGCCCGAACTTTGACTAACAAATGTACCTACTGTAGACGTCACTGTGGTTCTGTGTTTCTCAATGACATCTTGCCCTCGAATGGAATCTATTGGAATCGATGCTATATAGATTTGTGTTTAGACAAGAATGGTTGACGACGTTGGCGTGACAACGCATCCTTGTTTTATTTGTGTGAGAGCTTGGATATTTCCTTATGTACATAACTGAAGCAGTCGCTGTATTTCGACCTGACTACTTTTCCATGGAGCAGTGAGATTAGGGTGACCTGTGCACCGGGGCTGTTCTTTCTCTCCCGCTGTAGGCCGGCGAGGGACATGGTGGATGACGTCAGAAGGGGCAACTGGCTGAGGTTTGGAGCAGGAAAACTCAAGGAGCTCTGTAAACTACTGCCAGACGAGGGAGAGGTAAGTAACTAGATAACCACAACTCTTTTCTTATGCTCACTCCATCACACTGTAAACTACTACCAGAGGAGGGAGAGGTAACAAGGGCTGCATTTAAACAATTCTGATATCCCCCCCCCCCCCCCCCCCCCACTACTTGGTCTTTTGACCAACCACATGAGATCTTTTCACATCTGATCATTTTCAGAGCTGATCTGATTGGTCAAAATACAAATTAGTGTAAAAAGATCACAATTGTGCTGCCTGTGTAAACGCAGCCTAACCACCCTCTTTTCTCACTTCATCACATGCTCCAGCCCAGGGCTCAACCATCACATTACCAGTGAACTGTCGTTTAGCTCCAGCCCAGGGCTCAACCATCACATTACCAGTGAACTGTCGTTTAGCTCCAGCCCAGGGCTCAACCATCACATTACCAGTGAACTGTCGTTTAGCTCCAGCCCAGGGCTCAACCATCACATTACCAGTGAACTGTCGTTAGCTCCAGCCCAGGGCTCAACCATCACATTACCAGTGAACTGTCGTTTAGCTCCAGCCCAGGGCTGAACCATCACATTACCAGTGAACTGTCGTTAGCTCCAGACCAGGGCTGAACCATCACATTACCAGTGAACTGTCGTTTAGCTCCAGCCCAGGGCTGAACCATCACATTACCAGCGAACTGTCGTTACATGTGTTTCTTTGTGTTCCTTTGTGCTGTCTGTCTGATGGGACTGATGTGTTGTCCTCCCACCAGGTGAAGAAGCTGTGGTCCTTCAGTGGAGACCTGACCCAGCTGTGTGAGCCCGATCTCTTCATGGTGCTGCTAGTTAAAGTACCTGGGTGAGAATGGGTTTGTTGTGATGGTACTAGTTTGGGCTGGTTAGTACCTGGGTGAGAAGGGGTTTGTTGTGAGGGTACTAGGTTAGTACCTGGGTGAGAATGGGTTCATTGTGAGGGTACTAGGTTAGTACCTGGGTGAGAATGGGTTCATTGTGAGGGTACTAGGTTAGTACCTGGGTGAGAATGGGTTCATTGTGAGGGCACTAGTTTGGGCTGGTTAGTACCTGGGTGAGAATGGGTTCATTGTGAGGGTACTAGGTTAGTACCTGGGTGAGAAGGGGTTCATTGTGAGGGTACTAGTTTGGGCTGGTTAGTACCTGGGTGAGAATGGGTTCATTGTGAGGGTACTAGTTTAGTACCTGGGTGAGAATGGGTTCATTGTGATGCTACTAGGTTAGTACCTGGGTGAGAATGGGTTCATTGTGATGATGGTGTTGTCTATCTCTAGCTATGAGGAGCGTCTGAGGACTCTGATGCTGAGAGAAGAATTCTTCCCTCTGATGGATGAGATGAAACACTCCATCGCTGTCATGACTAAAGCAGCAAATGGTGACACACTGCTCCTCCTGTCCCACTAGTTAATTCTCTCTGTCTCTGTCTCTGTCTCTGTCTCTGTCTCTGTCTCTGTCTCTCTTCTCTGCCTCTTTTCTCTGCCTCTTTTCTCTGCCTCTTTTCTGTCTCTTTTCTGTCTCTCGTCTCTTCTGTCTCTCGTCTCTTCTGTCTCTCGTCTCTTCTGTCTCTCGTCTCTTCTGTCTCTCGTCTCTTCTGTCTCTCGTCTCTTCTGTCTCTCGTCTCTTCTGTCTCTCGTCTCTTCTGTCTCTCGTCTCTTCTGTCTCTCGTCTCTTCTGTCTCTCGTCTCTTCTGTCTCTCGTCTCTTCTGTCTCTCGTCTCTTCTGTCTCTCGTCTCTTCTGTCTCGTCTCTTCTGTCTCTCGTCTCTCTGTCTCTCGTCTCTCTGTCTCTCTGTCTCTCGTCTCTCTGTCTCTTCTGTCTCTCTGTCTCTTCTGTCTCTTCTGTCTCTTCTGTCTCTTCTGTCTCTTCTGTCTCTTCTGTCTCTTCTGTCTCTTCTGTCTCTTCTGTCTCTTCTGTCTCTCTGTCTCTTCTGTCTCTCTGTCTCTGTCTCTTTTCTCTCTGTCTCTGTCTCTGTCTCTTTTCTCTCTGTCTCTGTCTCTGTCTCTTTTCTCTCTGTCTCTGTCTCTTTTCTCTCTGTCTCTGTCTCTTTTCTCTTTTCTCTCTGTCTCTGTCTCTTTTCTCTTTTCTCTCTGTCTCTGTCTCTTTTCTCTTTTCTCTCTGTCTCTGTCTCTTTTCTCTCTGTCTCTGTCTCTGTCTCTGTCTCTTTTCTCTCTGTCTCTGTCTCTTTTCTCTCTCTCTGTCTCTTTTCTCTTTTCTCTCTGTCTCTGTCTCTGTCTCTGTCTCTGTCTCTTTTCTCTCTGTCTCTGTCTCTGTCTCTGTCTCTTTTCTCTTTTCTCTTTTGTCTCTGTCTCTGTCTCTGTCTCTGTCTCTGTCTCTGTCTCTGTCTCTGTCTCTGTCTCTGTCTCTGTCTCTTTTCTCTCTGTCTCTTTTCTCTCTGTCTCTGTCTCTTTTCTCTCTGTCTCTGTCTCTTTTCTCTCTGTCTCTGTCTCTTTTCTCTCTGTCTCTGTCTCTTTTCTCTCTGTCTCTGTCTCTGTCTCTTTTCTCTCTGTCTCTGTCTCTTTTCTCTTTTCTCTCTGTCTCCTCTGTCTCTGTCTCTTTTCTCTTTTCTCTCTGTCTCTGTCTCTTTTCTCTCTGTCTCTGTCTCTGTCTCTGTCTCTGTCTCTGTCTCTGTCTCTTTTCTCTTTTCTCTCTGTCTCTTTTCTCTCTGTCTCTCTCTGTCTTTCAATTCAAAGGGCTTTATTGGCAGGGGAAACATATATATACATTGCCAAAACAAGTGAATAATAAATATCTGTTGCTCGCTCTCTCTCTGTCCCTCAGAGCTGTTGGTCTGTGACGACCTCCACTCAATCATCCGCCTGGTGTTGAAGGCTGGGAACTACATGAATGCTGTACGTAACACAATTTATATACTATCAAAGACTTACAATACATGTGTTTTCTCTACTATCAAGGACTTACAATACATGTGTATTCTCGACTATCATATAGTACCTGTACGTGGGCCTTGTTTTCAAACTGGTTTTAATGTGCCATCTATTCGTTAGTGTCTGACTGCTTAATGACTAAAGTGAATATGTTATTGTGTGGTTGTTTTTAGTCTGTATGTACGTAGGCAGTGAAAGTAAACTGTTGTTTTAGGGTGGGTACGCTGGCAGTGCCATCGGTTTCAGGATGGCATCTCTACTAAAGCTGGCGGACACCAAGGCCAACAAACCTGGCATGAACCTCTTGCACTACGTCACCATGGTGAGGGGGAGAGCTGGGAAGGGAAGACATGGATGGGAGATTGGGAGAGCTGGCAGGGGAGACATGGATGGGAGAGCTGGCAGGGGAGACATGGATGGGAGAGCTGGCAGGGGAGACATGGATGGGAGAGCTGGCAGGGGAGACATGGATGGGAGAGCTGGCAGGGGAGACATGGATGGGAGAGCTGGCAGGGGAGACATGGATGGGAGAGCTGGCAGGGGAGACATGGATGGGAGAGCTGGCAGGGGAGACATGGATGGGAGAGCTGGCAGGGGAGACATGGATGGGAGAGCTGGCAGGGGAGACATGGATGGGAGAGCTGGCAGGGGAGACATGGATGGGAGAGCTGGCAGGGGAGACATGGATGGGAGAGCTGGCAGGGGAGACATGGATGGGAGAGCTGGCAGGGGAGACATGGATGGGAGAGCTGGCAGGGGAGACATGGATGGGAGAGCTGGCAGGGGAGACATGGATGGGAGAGCTGGCAGGGGAGACATGGATGGGAGAGCTGGCAGGGGAGACATGGATGGGAGAGCTGGCAGGGGAGACATGGATGGGAGAGCTGGCAGGGGAGACATGGATGGGAGAGCTGGCAGGGGAGACATGGATGGGAGAGCTGGCAGGGGAGACATGGATGGGAGAGCTGGCAGGGGAGACATGGATGGGAGAGCTGGCAGGGGAGACATGGATGGGAGAGCTGGCAGGGGAGGCATGGATGGGAGAGCTGGCAGGGGAGGCATGGATGGGAGAGCTGGCAGGGGAGGCATGGATGGGAGAGCTGGAGAGGGAGGGAGGGAGAGCTGGAGAGGGAGGGAGAGCTGGAGAGGGAGGTGGCAGGGCAGGGAGACATGGATGGCAGGAAGAGATGTGGCGAGGGAGAGCTGGGCCGGGGAGGGAGGGAGAGCTAGGGAGGGAGAGCTGGGCCGGGGAGGGAGAGCTGGGCCGGGGAGGGGAGGGAGGGAGAGCTGGGGAGGGGAGGGAGGGAGGGAGGGAGAGAGAGCTGGGCCGGGGAGGGAGGGAGGGAGAGCTGGGGAGGGGAGGGAGGGAGAGAGAGTTGGCAGGGAGAGAGACATGGATGGGACGGAGGGAGAGCTGGCAGGCGAGGGAGAGCTGGCAGGCGAGGGAGAGCTGGCAGGCGAGGGAGAGCTGGCAGGCGAGGGAGAGCTGGCAGGCGAGGGAGGGAGAGAGAGCTGGAGAGGGCGCTGGCAGGACAGGGGAAGCTGGCAGGGCAGAGAGAGATGAGGTTGAGAACGGGATGAAAGGGATTAATATGAAAATATAAATGAAGACAATGTGAACGTACACATCCAGGCTCCGAGGATAAAACATTTAAAACATTCTACAGCAACTAACTTGTCCTCCTTTCTCTGTCCCCACCCACAGCAAGCACAGGAGATAGACGTTGCCCTGTTGAACTTCCCCGAGCAGCTTCAACACATTGGGATGGCTGCAAGGTAGACCATCATTATGACCCGTTACCTCCTTCTGTCTATTACTCACTCATGTGCTTATTGTTGTTTGTCAACGGTTGCTCACAATGTGTAAAGAGCTTCACGATTTCTGTCTGGAAATGAAAAGTGCTCTACAAATGAAATGTTTGATTATTTATTATTATTGTCTTGAAATGTTTTCTTATTGATTTAGTTTTTGGGATTCTTTATAACATCTGTTCTCTGTTGGAAGTTTACATACACTTAGGTTGGAGTCATTAAAACTAGTTTTTCAACCACTACACACATTTCTTGTTAACAAACTATAGTTTGGCAAGTCGGTTAGGACATCTACTTTGTGCATGGCACAATTTTTCCAACAATTGTTTATAGACAGATTATTTCACTTATAATTCACTGTATCACAATTCCAGTGGGTCAGAAGTTTACATACACTAAGTTGACTGTGCCTTTAAACAGCTTGAAAAATTCCCGAAAATGATGTCATGGCTTTAGAAGCTTCTGATAGGCTAATTGACATCATTTGAGTCAATTGGAGGCGTACCTGTGAATGTATTTCAAGGCCTACCTTCAAACTCAGTGCCTCTTTGCTTGACATCATGGGAAAATCAATAGAAATCAGCCAAGATCTCAGAAAAAAAAATTGTAGACCTCCACAAGTCTGGTTCATCCTTGGGAGGAATTCCCAAATGCCTGAAGGTACCACATTCATCTGTACAACCAATAATACGCAAGTATAAACACCATCGGACCACACAGCTGTCATACCACTCAGGAAGGAGACGTGTTCTGTCTCCTAGAGATGAACGTACTTTGGTGCGAAAAGTTAAAATCAATCCCATAAACAACAGCAAAGGATCTTGTGAAGATGCTGGAGGAAACCGGTACAAAAGTATCTATATCCACATTAAAACTAATCCTTTACCGACATAAACTGAAAGGCCGCTCAGCAAGGAAGAAGCCACTGCTCCAAAACCGCCATTAAAAAAGCCAGACTGCGGTTTGCAACTGCACAAGGGGACAAAGATCGTACTTTTTGGAGAAATGTCCTCTGGTCTGATGAAATAGAAATAGAACTGTTTGGCCATAAAGACCATCGTTATGTTTGGAGGAAAAAGGGAGAGTCTTGCAAGCCGAAGAACACCAACCCAACTGTGAAGCACGGGGGTGGCAGCATCATGTTGTGGGGGTGGCAGCATCATGTTGTGGGGGTGGCAGCATCATGTTGTGGGGGTGGCAGCATCATGTTGTGGGGGTGGCAGCATCATGTTGTGGGGGTGGCAGCATCATGTTGTGGGGGTACTTTGCTGCAGGAGGGACTTGCACACTTCACAAAATAGATGGCATCATGAGGAAGGGAAATGTGTATATATTGAAGCAACATCTCAAGACGATCAGTCGTTAAGTTGAAGCTTGGTCGCAAATGTGTCTTCCAAATGGACAATGACCCCAAGCATACTTCCAAAGCTGTGACAAAATGGCTTAAGGACAACAAAGTCAAGGTATTGGAGTGGCCATCACAAAGCCCTGACCTCA
This sequence comes from Salvelinus namaycush, assembly GCF_016432855.1. NCBI lineage: Eukaryota > Metazoa > Chordata > Actinopteri > Salmoniformes > Salmonidae > Salvelinus > Salvelinus namaycush. The sequence goes on along the minus strand of NC_052332.1, from coordinate 39,819,577 downwards.
ATCCTATAGAATATTTGTGAGCAGAACTGAAAAAGCATGTGCGAGCAAGGAGGCCTACAAACCTGACTCAGTTACACCAGCTCTGTCAGGAGGAATGGGCCAAAATTCACCCAACTTATTGTGGGAAGCTTGTGGAAGGCTACCTGAAACGTTTGACCTAAGTTAAACAATTTAAAGGCAATGCTACCAAATACTAATTGAGTGTATGTAAACTTCTGACCCACTGGGAATGTGATGAAAGACATTTCTCATTCTTAAAATAAAGTGGTGATCCTATCTGACCTAAGACAGGGTATTTTTACTAGGATTAAATGTCAGGAATTGTCCAACTGAGTTTAAATGTAATTAGCCAAAGTGTATGTAAACTTCTGACTTCAACTGTACATGTATTTACTGTAGTAATGTTGATGAAATGGGACACAACGTATTTACTGTAAATGTCTTCACAGGGTGCAGAAGCAGGAGGTGGAGTTAGACTTTCAGAGGGAGGCAGCGAAGGTGAAGGTAGCCAAGATGGACGCCAGCACACAGCCTGAGCTACTGTTACAGATGGAGACCTTCCTCATGGTGAGAGATGACCAACACACACACACACCTGTTTACTTTAGAAGTCCATCCCTGATGTATAGTGTGTTACAGTGAGTCTCACTGTCAATATCCTGGACATTTTGAAACGTTATTGGTGACCATTTGTTCGTTTTATATTTTATAATATGGGGCGGCAGGTAGCCTAGTGGTTAGAGGGGCGGCAGGTAGCCTAGTGGTTAGAGGGGCGGCAGGTAGCCTAGTGGTTAGAGGGGCGGCAGGTAGCCTAGTGGTTAGAGGGGCGGCAGGTAGCCTAGTGGTTAGAGGGGCGGCAGGTAGCCTAAAGGTTACTGGATGGAATCTCAGAGCTGACAAGGTAAGAAATCTGTCGTTCTGCCCCTGAACAAAGCAGTTAACCCACTGTTCCCCGGTAGGCCGTCATTGTAAATAAGAATTTGTTCTTAACTGACTTGCCTAAATAAATAAATATATTGCTTGAGTGTTAAAGCACTGGATCAATGAGAAGGCACTTTTCTGCCACAAATAGTCTATCTCACATAATTACTGGTCTTCTGGACATTTTGTTGCAATGAACTTAGATTTTTAACCATAAAACGAACACATGCAACTGAGTTGTACCTGTTGTGTCGTCTCTCTCCCACTCTCCTGTTACTCATCTCAAACACTGTTCTAATGCGGTATTCAACCCCAGTAGTTTCCCTGTATATATTTACTCTCTCGCTAAGCTAGTGATCTGACTGTAGAACTCTGTGTCTCGTCAGAGGGCGGAGGCCAGGCTGGCTGACCTCCGTGCCTGTCTGTTGGACCTCAACTCCCTGAGCCAAGCTGTAGCAGAGTATTTCTGTGAAGATCCGGCCACGTTTCAACTGGAGGTTTGCTGCTCCATATTCCACTCGTTCTGTGAGCGCTTCAACAGGGCTGTTCAGGTGAGACTGGACGGAACACAATAGGTTTGAAAAATCCCTCTTAACCTTTCCCACAATGCTATTTTCTCTCCCCCCTCCCCTAGACCTCCTGGTTGGAGGATTCCTGCTTATTCCTTTGTAAATCCAGGAGTCTTCCAACCAGGATTTCTGGGAAAGTGGGGAACGTTAACTTGGCTTTTGTATTTATTTGTTTTGATAGTTCTACTGATATCGATTAGTGTTGGGAAAGAGCAAGAAAGGAATTTCACTGTAGATGTGACAATAAAACTTAATGTTGCTACCCTACGTGACGTGTTAACACATGATGAAGAAGAATCTGGGACAGTCTGAATTTCCTAAAGAATACAGTGTTCTTCACAGTGACAGGCAATGCTCACTGTCCATCTGTCCACATGTAGTTGAATATTAGGTCACTCAAACACAACCCCCCCCCCCCCCCCCCCCCCCCAACTCTGTTTTAGCCATTTCACGCATCGCACACTTCCATCTTCTCTCTCTCGCTCCTCTCTCTGACCCCCATCACTGTGTCTCTCCTCTCAATCAGGAGAACCGTGAGCGTGAGGCAGCCGAGCTGAGACGCAGGCAGAGGGAGAGGTTCTGTAATGTGGCCAAGCGTCGCTCCACTGCCACCTGCTCTGACCTGGAGCCCGCCGGGCCGAGCTCTGCCATGGAGTCTATCCTCCACAGCTTCCTGAACACCATACAACCCAGGGGCCCCAGGGGTCTGGCAAGGCGCAGACACCACCTCCCGCCTGTGATGTTGTCCCCCATCGGGGGCTCGCCCATCGAGCCCTGCCCCAAGTACAACCCCCTGGCCGATGAGCCAGAGACTAGAGCTGATCCAGGGCCTAGCCGGTTCACCAGACCAGGAGGGAGCACCCTGGGTGGGAGGGCAGGTGTGTTGACACCCCGGAAAGACCAGGAGGACCGGGGGCAGAGGGAGGAGAAGAGAGGGGAGGGCTGGCCCAGGGAGCTGGGTAGCCCTGATGCGGTGGTGGAGAGGTTGGATGGGGGGGTGGAGGACGACGACTCCTATCTGGACCCCCCTTCAGAGCAGAAAGAGGAGAAGAAAAACGAGGGGGAGACAGCGACCCCAGAGGACCAGTGGAGATGTTTTGGGTCAAATAGAGCCTCTTCCATCAACCAGAAACGGACCCCTAAGAGCTGTGGCCGCCGCAGCCTGTCGTCCATCGACCAGAAACGGACCACTAAGAGCTCTGGCCGCCGCAGCCTGTCCCCTCGCCAACACACACCCCCCACCCAGAAGGAGGAGAAGAGAGCGGGCAAGGAGGAGGAGAAGGAGGTGCAGAGGATGCGTGTCGTGTCCAGGAAGATGCTTCGCTACCAGACTGACCGAGGCATGCTATCTGGTGACCTAGAACATCCTAAACTGCCAGAGTTGGGCGACAAAGCGAGCCTCGTCCCCCAAAACCACACCCCCCAACGCTCCACACCTCACCCTCTCCACCCCCACCCTATCTCTCAACCCTCCACCCCAGGTCATCGCACCCACTCTACCCCCCAGCCCTCCACCCCTTGCCCCAGGGAGATGAGAGAGGTAGACCTGGCTCTCTGTAACAGCATGGGGAACCTGGGCTCTCCCTGGACCATCCTCAGCCCCCACATCTCACCCCAAAACCACACCCCCCACCGACGAAACTCCTTCTTCGCACCCAGCGCCGACGATGGCCTTGACGATGGTGTCTGGTCATTGCCCCCCACCCCCAACCGCCCTTCCACCGCCACCCACCATTCCACCGCCACCCACCATTCCACTGCCACCTGCCCCCCTCTGGTGCTGCTGGGGAGGATGAGGGCTATGGAGGGACACCCTGGACCCTCAGACCTCCATGGAGAGGCAGGGAGGGGGGCCTTGTCCCTGCCTGACTGCCCCAGTCAGAGAGCTCTGTCTCAGGGCCACCTGCTTCGCTCTCTCTCCCTGGATGAGACTGGAGGGAGCCAGGCTCCAGGATTCAGATTCCGCCTCGGGGACCTGTTCCAGAGACGCAGTGCGCTGTGGGCCCCAGCTGGGGCAGAGACGGGGTTTGCTACAGAGGCTCAGCAACCCTTGGAGAGGCAGAACAGTAGCTCTGGGATTGTGTCTTTCTTCAGACGCTTTGGGGAGAGGAGATGAGCCAGCTTGGCGGAACAGGACTTCCGAAGAACATATGCTTAACGAGGCGAGGATAGAGGCGAGGATAGAGGCGAGGATAGAGGCGAGGATAGAGGCGAGGATAGAGGCGAGGATAGAGGCGAGGATAGAGGCGAGGATAGAGGCGAGGATAGAGGCGAGGATAGAGGCGAGGATAGAGGCGAGGATAGAGGCGAGGATAGAGGCGAGGATAGAGGCGAGGATGGAGGGTTTGTCTTTTTTTTTTTTAAGTATTTGTGTTGATCTTATTAAGTGAGCTACTCCTATTTGAGAGTGACAGCTCTTTTAATGAACAGCCCAAGGTGAACATGCACTTACCTTGGATGGGAGACCTTTGTCTCTGAAGGGGCTGGGAGAAAAAATGCTTATTGTTTTAAAACTGTTCCAGATCGTACCCTATTCCCTACGTAGTGCACTACTTTTGACCAAAGCCTTGTAGGCTCTGGTTAAAAGTAGTGCACTTCAAAGGGAATAGGGTGCCATTTGAGAGGCACAGTAAGTGATCCACGTATGCACATCATACTACTTTAATTATTCACAGATCCAGATAAAAAATGGTCTTTGTACAAGACGAAACACAGTTCTCCTTTTTTTAATGTGTACATGATCTCAGGTATAGTGTGGAACACATACCGTGCAAGAGAATATACTACCGTCACACTTGAAAAACATATTTTTAATTTGTTATCTTAAGTGTCATTTTTATGTAATAAACGGTTTTTCTACCTCCAGCCTTTGTCTTTTTGGTCTCACTCACAGTTAATATAATAATATATACCATTAACAAGATGCTTTTATCCAAAGTGACTGACAGTTGTGCGTTTAATATAGGAGTACTCCCGGGAATTGAACCCACTATCCTGTTGCAAGCACCAACGCTGTGGAACAATAGTATGTTAAGGTGGGGGAGAAAAGGCGGGAAAACATAAGGAGGGAAGGAAGACTTCTAAATAATGTGTTAATTTATTAAGCTGAAAAAATATATATATTTTTTTTTTTTTCTTTTGAGGAAGGTGAAGAGTGGATCCAGGGTCCACAGTTTGAACCTCGGCCAGAAATAACATTTCTAAACCACTATAGTCTCCAAGGGTTATTATTTTTCACATTGAATTTAAAATCACCTGAGTTAACGGCAGGGATAATGGGCCCGAGTTAACGGCAGGGATAATGGGCCCGAGTTAACGGCAGGGATAATGGGCCCGAGTTAACGGCAGGGATAATGGGCCCGAGTTAACGGCAGGGATAATGGTAGCATAACCATAACATAAAGTGTTCTAATGAGGTTGGTTTATTACTGTACTATTCTCCCATTATCTTGTTTATGCAATTAGCATCTTAAAGTATCTGTTGCAGTGTCTTGTGGACTGCATTTTACCTGGTATAATTATAAATACATCACGTCCCACTGGACACAGGCATCAATTCAACGTCTATTGCACGTTGGTTCAACGTAACTCATTGAAATGACGTGGAAACCATGTTGATTCAACCAGTGGGATGTATGAAAATGTACTCAGACATACTGTATACTAGTCATTAAAAGTGAAGAATGATTAACCAATCAGAAGTCATTTCAAACAATCAGTTGAAATATAAGAAACCTGTTGTGAAATGTTACACACACACAGCCTCAAGAGGCCCAAGGTAATGAGTGTGGCAATTGACCAATTGTGTGAAGTACTAAGTAAAAAATACTTTTAATACTTAAGTATTTTTTTTTTTTTTACTATCTACTTTACTATTTATATTTTTGACAAGTTTTACTTTTCTTCACTACGTTCCTAAAATAATGTACTTTTTCATACATTTTCACTGACACCCAAAAGTACTCGTTACATTTTTTTATGCTTAGCAGGACAGGAAAATGGTCCAATTCACACACTTATCAAGAGAACATCCCTGGTCATCCCTACTGCCTCTGATCTGGTGGCCTCACTAAACAGAGAACATCCCTGGTCATCCTTACTGCCTCTGATCTGGCGGACTCACTAAATACAAATGCTTTGTTCGTAAATGATGTCTGAGTGTTGGAGCGTGTCCCTGGCTATCCATAAATAAGAAAAAATTAAAATAAAAAGGTGCTGTCTGGTTTGCTTAATATAAGGAATTTGAAATTATTTATACTTTAACTTTTGATGCTTAAGTATATTTTGGCAATTAATTTGACTTTCGATTCTCAAGTATATCTGCCCAGGGACTGCGGTTGAAAATTAGCCGGTTGGCTTAAACCATCACTTTTACTGAAATGTTGATTAATGTGCACTGTCCCTGTAAAAATAAAAATAAACTCCATCTCAAACCAAAGACTTTTACTCAGGTAGTATTTTACTGGGTGACTTTTACTTGAGTAAATTTCTATCAAGTTATCTTTACTTTTACTCAAGTATGACAAAATGGGTACTTTTTCCCACTACTGCAACAGACGGATTCTGAGTGATTGACACAACAGGATCCAATCATCTGCCACGATCCATCAATCAGATTAGCATTGGTCGACACCTGCACAGCGGTTGTGTTGGTGACGTCGGAGGTGGGAACTGTGTTAGAGCTGTCATCCACAAGCAGCTCCCTCTGTTACCTTATTGCCTACACTGCCATTGGATGCAAAGAAACCACCTGACTTTATATCCGACAAATCCCCACGCAGTCTCTTTACAAGTTCAAACACTGATGTTCTATTGTAGGCTATAGGCCCTACACCTGATTAGACGGATAGTCTTTAAATCCCCCCCCATCCAAAATAACATGAAAATGATTCAATAGCCTGCACTTTCTATCGCTGTTTTGAACTTCTAACATCTAATACCTCGGTATATACAGTTGAAGTCGGAAGTTTACATACACCATAGCGAAATACATTTAAACTCAGTTTTTCACAATTCCTGACATTTAATCCTAGTAAAAATTCCCTGTCTTCGGTCAGTTAGGATCACCACTTTATTTTGAGAATGTGAAATGTCAGAATAATAGTAGAGAGAATGATTTATTTCAGCTTTTATTTCTTTCATCACATTCCCAGTGGGTCAGAAGCTTACATACACTCTAGTATTATTTGGTAGCACTGCCTTTAAATTGTTTAACTTGGGTCAAACGTTTCGGGTAGCCTTCCACAAGCTTCCCACAATAAGTTGAGTGAATTTTGGCCCATTCCTCCTGACAGAGCTGGTGTAACCGAGTCAGGGTTATAGGCCTCCTTGCTCGCACACGCTTTTTCAGTTCTGACCACAAATGTTGTATAGGATTGAGGTCAGGGCTTTGTGATGGCCACTCCAATAGCTTGACTTTGTTGTCCTTAAGCCATTTTGCAACAACTTTGGAAGTATGCTTGGGGTGATTGTCCATTTGGAAGACCCATTTGCGACCAAGCTTTAACTTCCTGACTGATGTCTTGAGATGTTGCTTCAATATATCCACATAAATGTTCTTCCTCATGATACCATCTATTTTGTGAAGTGTACCAGTCCCTCCTGCAGTAAAGCACCCCCACAACATGATGCTGCCACCCCCGTGCTTCACAGTTGGGATGGTGTTCTTCGGCTTGCACGCCTCCCCCTTTTTCCTCCAAACATAACGATGGTCATTATGGCCAAACAGTTCTATTTTTGTTTCATCAGACCAGAGGACATTTCTCCAAAAAGTACGATCTTTGTCTCCATGTGCAGTTGCAAACCGTAGTCTGGCTTTTTTATGGCGGTTTTGGATCAGTGGCCTCTTCCTTGCTGAGCGGCCTTTCAGATTATGTCGATATAGGACTCGTTTTACTGTGGATATAGATACTTTTGTACCTGTTTCCTCCAGCATCTCCACAAGGTCCTTTGCTGATGTTCTGGGATTGATTTGCACTTTTCGCACCAAAGTATGTTCATCTCTAGGAGACAGAACGCGTCTCCTTCCTGAGCGGTATGATGGCTGTGTGGTGCCATGGTGTTCATACTTGCGTACTATTGTTTGTACAGATGAACGTGGTACATTCAGGCTTTTGGAAATTGCTCCCAAGGATGAACCAGGTTTTTGTTTCTGAGGTCCTGGCTGATTTCTTCTGATTTTCCCATGATGTCAAGCAAAGAGGCCACAAGTTCACTTAGCCTATCAGAAGCTTCTAAATCCATGACATAATTTTCTGGAATTTTCCAAGCTGTTTAAAGGCACAGTCAACTTAGTGTATGTAAACTTCTTACCCACTGGAATTGTGATACAGTGAAATAATCTGTCTGTGAACAATTGTTGGAAAAATTGTGTCATGTACAAAGTAGATGTCCTATCCGACTTGCCAAAACTATAGTTTGTTAACAAGAAATGTGTGTAGTGGTTGAAAAATGAGTTTTAATGACTCCAACCTAAGTGTATGTACATTTCTGACTTCAGCTGTAAGTAATGCTAGCTGTGGCTAGACATGTTTAAAACAAAGCTTTGTCGTCTGAAAATCAATGCATTACCTAACTTAGCTGGCATAATAATATAGCTACTAAAAAGGTCCAAAGAAACCCAGGTGACATTAACTCTGACAGCTCCCCCCATTGAAAGTGAATACTAATGTAACTTTATAACTTTATAACGTTAGCAGATTGCATTATCTGTTAGATCTTACCAACTTTGACAGTTGTCTTACCTATGAAAATTAATGCTAGTACTACTGTAACTTTACAGTACCGTTGCCATGCTAGCTAGCTAGCTAGCTAGCTAGCCAGGCAACTATGCTAAGCAGCAACTATTGAAAATGAATGCTAGGGCTACTATAACTTTACAGTACCGTTACCATGCTAGCTAGCTAGCTAGCCAGGCAACTACGCTAAGCAGCAACTATTGAAAATGAATGCTAGGGATACTGTAACTTTACTTTTGCATTACCTTGCTAGCTAGCCAGGCAGCTACGCTAAGCAACAGCTATTGATAGCCACAAGTTCAATTCTGCTGTTGGAAAACAAGTTGGCTGAGTCAACCAATAGCGTCACAACCCTCCATATTTTGAAAGATATAGACTGTGTCCTTCTTCCAGTGAATTTGAACCTATACATGTTTATTTAACTTGGCAAGTCAGTTAATAACAAATTCTTATTTACAATGACGGCCTACCCCGCCCAAACCCTAACGACGCTGTGATACAGCTTGGAATTTAACCAGGGTCTGTAGTAATGCCTCTAGCACTAAGATGCAGTGCCTTAGACCACTGCGCCTACCCCGGACAAACCCTAACAACGCTGGGGCAATTTTGCACCGCCCTATGTTACTCCCAATCACAGCTGGTTGTGATACAGCCTGGAATCGAACCAAGGTCTGTAGTGATGCCTCTAGCACTGAGATGCAGTGCCTTCGACCACTGCGCCACTCGGGAGCCCCTGAGTGTTTCATAAGCCATGATTGACTTATGAAACATGGACATGGAGATGGTGATTAAACATGGTTGACAGCCTGAAGTGAATAAAATAGTACCGTGCTCTATCAACTGAGCTACAGAGGACCACTCACTACATCTGTGTGGTTAATAGCCCCCCATACACATAGAACATTTACATTTACATTTAAGTCATTTAGCAGACGCTCTTATCCAGAGCGACTTACAAATTGGTGGCTAGGTGTTGGGTTAGGTGTTGGGACTGTTAGGATTATTTGCTGGTTGTCTAGCTGACTGGCTGGCTGGATATCTAGCTGACTGACTGACTGTCTGGCTCACTGGCTGTCTATGGGGAGTACTGCGGCTAGGGAGCCAGTCAGACAACTGCTGTAGACCCAGATGCCAGGGGATAGAGTGAGAACAGAGGGAGGATAAAGGCAGGATAGAGGGAGGATAAGTTGATGATAGAGGGAGAATAAATGGATGATAGAGGGATGATACAGGGAGGACAGAGGAAGGATAAAGTCAGGATAGAGGGAGGATAAATGGAGGCTAGAGGGAGGACAGAAGGAGGCTAGAGGGAGGACAGAGGGAGGATAAAGGAAGAGTATAGGGAGGAAGGAGGGAGGATAGAGGGAGGATAGAAGGAGGATGGAAGGAGGATAGAAGTGCGGATAAAGGCAGGATAGAGGGAGGATAAAGGAGGATTGAGGGAGAATGGAGGAAGGATAAAGGGAGGGACAAAAGGAGGATAGATGGAAAATAAAGGGAGGATAGAGGGAAGATAAAGGGAGGAGAGAGGAAAGATAAAGGGAGGAGAGAGGGAGGACAGAGGGAAGATAGAGGGAGGATAAAGCGATAATAAAGGGAGGATAGAGGGAATATAAAGGGAGGACAGAGGGAAAATAAAGGGAGGAGAGGGGGAATATAAAGGGAGGATGGAGGGAGGACAGAGGGAGGATAGCGGGAGGGAACAGCTAAAAGGAGATAAAGAAAGAAGAGTTGGCCAGCCTGATCTCACCAGCCAGCCAACCATAGCACTGTACACACAGCCAGCCTGATCTCACCAGCCTACCATACTACTGTACACACAGCCAGGCTGATCTCACAAGCCTACCATACTACTGTACACACAGCCAGGCTGATCTCACAAGCCTACCATACTACTGTACACACAGCCAGGCTGATCTCACAAGCCTACCATACTACTGTACACACAGCCAGGCTGATCTAACCAGCCTACCATACTACTGTACACACAGCCAGGCTGATCTAACCAGCCTACCATACTACTGGCTGATCTCACCAGACTACCATACTACTGGCTGATCTCACCAGACTACCATACTACTGGCTGATCTCACCAGACTACCATACTACTGGCTGATCTAACCAGCCTACCATACTACTGGCTGATCTCACCAGACTACCATACTACTGGCTGATCTCACCAGACTACCATACTACTGGCTGATCTCACCAGACTACCATACTACTGGCTGATCTAACCAGCCTACCATACTACTGGCTGATCTCACCAGACTACCATACTACTGGCTGATCTCACCAGACTACCATACTACTGGCTGATCTCACCAGACTACCATACTACTGGCTGATCTAACCAGCCTACCATACTACTGGCTGATCTCACCAGACTACCATACTACTGGCTGATCTCACCAGACTACCATACTACTGGCTGATCTCACCAGACTACCATACTACTGGCTGATCTCACCAGACTACCATACTACTGGCTGATCTCACCAGACTACCATACTACTGGCTGATCTAACCAGCCTACCATACTACTGGCTGATCTCACCAGACTACCATACTACTGGCTGATCTCACCAGACTACCATACTACTGGCTGATCTCACCAGACTACCATACTACTGGCTGATCTCACCAGACTACCATACTACTGGCTGATCTAACCAGCCTACCATACTACTGGCTGATCTCACCAGACTACCATACTACTGGCTGATCTAACCAGCCTACCATACTACTGTACACACAGCCAGGCTGATCTAACCAGCCTACCATACAAAGGTAGTTCATCATTGCTGTATGCTTGTGAGATCCTGTGTCCAAGAGTACAAGGAGTGGAATGTTAGCACAAACAGACTGGTACCCAGGCTAATCTTATCCTTCTTCATTTAATCTAGAAGAAAACAGAAGGGGTACATTGGGCCCTGTTGCCACGGTAACAGTGTTTGTTTACGTCATGAGCCCATTTAGCTGGTGTCACAGTGAAATAGAACCCCCTGGAAACGAACCCTTCCACACAGACTCTCCATTCATTCCACTCTTTCCCTTCTTCCCCCCTCCATCCCTCCCCGATCCCTCTGTCTCTCCTCTCAATGGAGCCACGGGACGCCCTCTATACACCAGATACAGGAAGGAGGGAGGCAGAGAGCTGTACATCTTTTACCAATGACCTCACTACATTTCTAAAAATATTTATTCAGTCGTGATGAGCAGTATTGAGTCATTTGACAAGTGTTGTCTCTTGTTTATATTTATGTTCTGGTTCTAGGAAAGACTTATGGCAGACCAGAGGCACCTGACCTTTGTGAACTATGCCAGCTGCAGGACAATCACACTATTCAGACTCTCTCTCCTGAGCTCTGGAAACATCATCTCTCATCATGTGAGCCAGCTCCTTTGGAGAGAGAAAGACACAGAGAGAGAGGGAGAAAGACACAGAGAGAGAGACAGAGAGAAAGAGAGAGAGAGACACAGAGAGAGAGGGAGAAAGACAGAGAGAGAGACAGAGGGGGTGGAGAGAGAAAGAGAGAGAAAGAGAGAGACAGAGTGAAAGAGAGAGAGACAGAGTGAATGAGAGAGAGAGAGAGAGAGAGAGAGAGGGAGAGAGAGAGAGAGAGAGAGAGAGAGAGAGAGAGAGAGAGAGAGAGAGAGAGAGAGAAATAGACACAGAGAGAGAAAGAGACAGTGGGAGAGAGAGAGAGAGACAGAGTGGGAGACAGGGGGAGAGAGACAGAGAGAGAGACAGAGAGAGACAGAGAGAGAGAGAGAGAGAGAGAGAGAGGGAGAAATAGACACAGAGAGAGAGAGAGGGAGACAGAGTGGGAGACAGGGGGAGAGAGACAGAGGGAGAGAGGCAGAGGGGGGGAGAGAATGACCTTCAATCCTCACCAACTCACACAGTCACCAAGGCTGCTCCACTGAACCTTGTGCGTGCGTGCGTGCGTGCGTGCGTGCGTGCGTGCGTGCGTGCGTGCGTGCGTGCTACCAGTGAGAAAATTGTAGACAGCTATGCCTCCAGAAATAGGGAGGGAGGAAGGGAGAAATGGCAAGATTAAGAGGGAGGGAGAAAAGGAAAGTGAGAACTTGGAGAGAGTATTAAGGGTGGTAACTGTGAACTGAGGAAGTCTTCAACTAGAGAGAGACAGACAGAGAGAGACAGAGAGAGAGAAACAGAGAGAAACAGAGAGAGAGAGAGAGAGAGAGAGAGAGAGAGAGAGAGAGAGAGAGAGACAGAGACAGAGACAGAGAGAGACAGAGAGAAACACAGAGAGAGAGAGAGACAGAGACAGAGACACACAGAGAGAGAGAGAGAGAGAGACAGAGAGACAGAGACAGAGAGAGACAGAGAGAAACAGAGAGAGAGAGAGAGAGAGAGAGAGAGAGACAGAGAGACAGAGAGAAACAGAGAGAGACAGAGAGAGAGAGAGAGAGACAGAGAGACAGAGACAGAGAGAGACAGAGAGAAACAGAGAGAGAGAGAGAGAGAGAGAGAGAGAGAGAGAGAGAGAGAGAGAGAGAGAGAGAGACAGAGAGATGGAATGCAGAATTAACACAAACTAAAGGAAGCCAGGACGTTAAACGACAGGTGAGACAAAAAATTATCTTCTTTTATCTTGTTTGTTGTTGTTGTCGTTGTTATTGTGAACACTGAACTACTATGCTTGATGCCAGGCACTCGCAAAGGTAACATGTTGATCGTTGTTTTAGTATGAATATGCGTACAACTTCAGACATAATGGTCAGACGCCTTAAGACAACAGTCAGTCATAATACTGTCGCGACCATAACCCAACACCTAGCGACCTTAACCCAACACCTAGCGACCTTAACCCAACACCTAGCGACCTTAACCCAACACCTAGCCACCTTAACCCAACACCTAGCGACCTTAACCCAACACCTAGCGACCTTAACCCAACACCTAGCGACCTTAACCCAACACCTAGCGACCTTAACCCAACACCTAGCCACCTTAACCCAACACCTAGCCACCTTAACCCAACACCTAGCGACCTTAACCCAACACCTAGCCACCTTAACCCAACAACTAGCGACCTTAACCCAACACCTAGCGACCTTAACCCAACACCTAGAGACCTTAACCCAACACCTAGCGACCTTAACCCAACACCTAGCGACCTTAACCCAACACCTAGCGACCTTAACCCAACACCTAGCCACCTTAACCCAACACCTAGCCACCTTAACCCAACACCTAGCGACCTTAACCCAACACCTAGCGACCTTAACCCAACACCTAGCGACCTTAACCCAACACCTAGCGACCATAACCCAACACCTAGCGACCTTAACCCAACACCTAGCGACCTTAACCCAACACCTAGCGACCTTAACCCAACACCTAGCCACCTTAACCCAACACCAAGCCACCTTAACCCAACACCTAGCGACCTTAACCCAACACCTAGCCACCTTAACCCAACACCTAGCCACCTTAACCCAACACCTAGCGACCTTAACCCAACACCTAGCGACCTTAACCCAACACCTAGCGACCTTAACCCAACACCTAGCGACCTTAACCCAACACCTAGAGACCATAACCCAACACCTAGCGACCTTAACCCAACACCTAGCCACCTTAACCCAACACCTAGCGACCTTAACCCAACACCTAGCGACCTTAACCCAACACCTAGCGACCTTAACCCAACACCTAGCGACCTTAACCCAACACCTAGCGACCTTAACCCAACACCTAGCCACCTTAACCCAACACCTAGCGACCTTAACCCAACACCTAGCGACCTTAACCCAACACCTAGCGACCTTAACCCAACACCTAGCCACCTTAACCCAACACCTAGCGACCTTAACCCAACACCTAGCCACCTTAACCCAACAACTAGCGACGTTAACCCAACACCTAGCGACCTTAACCCAACACCTAGAGACCTTAACCCAACACCTAGCGACCTTAACCCAACACCTAGCGACCTTAACCCAACACCTAGCGACCTTAACCCAACACCTAGCGACCTTAACCCAACACCTAGCCACCTTAACCCAACACCTAGCCACCTTAACCCAACACCTAGCGACCTTAACCCAACACCTAGCGACCTTAACCCAACACCTAGCGACCTTAACCCAACACCTAGCGACCTTAACCCAACACCTAGCGACCATAACCCAACACCTAGCGACCTTAACCCAACACCTAGCGACCTTAACCCAACACCTAGCGACCTTAACCCAACACCTAGCCACCTTAACCCAACACCTAGCCACCTTAACCCAACACCTAGCGACCTTAACCCAACACCTAGCGACCTTAACCCAACACCTAGCCACCTTTACCCAACACCTAGCCACCTTAACCCAACACCTAGCCACCTTAACCCAACACCTAGCGACCTTAACCCAACACCTAGCGACCTTAACCGAACACCTAGCGACCTTAACCCAACACCTAGCGACCTTAACCCAACACCTAGCGACCATAACCCAACACCTAGCGACCTTAACCCAACACCTAGCCACCTTAACCCAACACCTAGCGACCTTAACCCAACACCTAGCGACCTTAACCCAACACCTAGCGACCTTAACCCAACACCTAGCCACCTTAACCCAACACCTAGCGACCTTAACCCAACACCTAGCCACCTTAACCCAACACCTGGCGACCTTAACCCAACACCTAGCCACCATAACCCAACACCTAGCGACCTTAACCCAACACCTAGCGACCTTAACCCAACACCTAGCGACCTTAACCCAACACCTAGCGACCTTAACCCAACACCTAGCGACCTTAACCCAACACCTAGCCACCTTAACCCAACACCTAGCGACCTTAACCCAACACCTAGCCACCTTAACCCAACACCTAGCCACCTTAACCCAACACCTAGCGACCTTAACCCAACACCTAGCGACCTTAACCCAACACCTAGCGACCTTAACCCAACACCTAGCGACCTTAACCCAACACCTAGCGACCTTAACCCAACACCTAGCGACCATAACCCAACACCTAGCGACCTTAACCCAACACCTAGCCACCTTAACCCAACACCTAGCGACCTTAACCCAACACCTAGCGACCTTAACCCAACACCTAGCGACCTTAACCCAACACCTAGTGACCTTAACCCAACACCTAGCGACCTTAACCCAACACCTAGCGACCATAACCCAACACCTAGCGACCATAACCCAACACCTAGCGACCTTAACACAACACCTAGCGACCTTAACCCAACACCTAGCGACCTTAACCCAACACCTAGCGACCTTAACCCAACACCTAGCGACCTTAACCCAACACCTAGCGACCATAACCCAACACCTAGCGACCTCAACCCAACACCTAGCGACCTCAACCCAACACCTAGCGACCTCAACCCAACACCTAGCGACCTCAACCCAACACCTAGCGACCTCAACCCAACACCTAGCGACCTCAACCCGACACCTAGCGACCTCAACCCAACACCTAGCGACCTCAACCCAACACCTAGCGACCTCAACCCAACACCTAGCGACCTCAACCCAACACCTAGCGACCTCAACCCAACACCTAGCCACCTTAACCCAACACCTAGCGACCTTAACCCAACACCTAGCCACCTTAACCCAACACCTAGCGACCTTAACCCAACACCTAGCGACCTTAACCCAACACCTAGCGACCTTAACCCAACACCTAGCGACCTCAACCCAACACCTAGCGACCTCATCATGAGGTTCAGTCCTCTTGGTGTGACAGTTAAGGTGTAGTGCACTTTGTAGGGAATAGGGTGCCATAGGGCTCTGGTCTAAAGTAGTGCACTACATAGGGAATAGGGTGGCATAGGGCTCTGGTCTAAAGTAGTGCACTACATAGGGAATAGGGTGACTGGAGGACATCTAATGTAATCCTTGTAATCTTCAGATGTAACGGTGAATTACTCAAAAGATTACATCCCAAATGGAACCCTATACCTTATATAGTGCACTACTTTAGACCAGAGCCCTATGGAACCCTATCCCTTATATAGTGCACTACTTTAGACCAGAGCCCTATGGAACACTATCCCTTATATAGTGCACTACTTTAGACCAGAGCCCTATGGAACCCTATCCCTTAATAGTGCACTACTTTAGACCAGAGCCCTATGACACCCTATTCCCTATATAGTACACTACTTTAGACCAGAGCCCTATGCCACCCTATTCCCTATGTAGTGCACTACTTTAGACCAGAGCCCTATGCCACCCTATTCCCTATGTAGTGCACTACTTTAGACCAGAGCCCTATGGCACCCTATTCCCTATTATAGTGCACTACTTTAGACCAGAGCCCTATGGCACCCTATTCCCTATATAGTGCACTACTTTAGACCAGAGCCCTATGACACCCTATTCCCTATATAGTGCACTACTTTAGACCAGGGCCTAGGGCCTGGCATAGGGAATATTGTGCTATTTGGGACATGACCAGTAGAAACATCCCCTGAATTGGTGATGCAGTATCACTGTTGCCCCAGTAGGTGTGTCAGTCTGGTAATGTTATAATGGATGAATAGGGTCTCCGGCCTGTCCTAGCAACGTTAGCATTTACACAGCACTATGTCACCTAGCTAGCATTAAACACATTGCACAAAAGGACGTCTCTCTCACACACACACGCACGCACGCACACACACACACACACACACACACACACACACACACACACACACACACACACACACACACACACACACACACACACACACACACACACACACACACACACACACACACACACACACACACACAAAAGGATGTCAGTATTTAAAACTTTACAACAGACTGAAACATACAAACATGAATAAATACCTGTTCTTCCAATCTCCATGGAAACTAAGGCTGGTCAGGTTGTCCTGGCATGTCTCCATTGGCAACTTGATTGATTTTGGTACGTTAGTTTGTCAAACAAATTATTTTGAAATGCATTTCTGAATGAAGTTGGTTTTAAACGGTAAAGCTTTCACACAAATTAAAACATGATATTGAGGATGATGTGAAATTATAATTAACACAAACATACACAATTGATATTGATATAGTTTGTAGAAGAAATATGTGAATTCTGTAAGTAAGCTTTTCCCTGTACATTTTACACCTGTTGTATCCTGAGCTCGTGAAAATAAAAAAATTAAGATTTTTATTTTATTTGTTATCCAAGTGTAGATGACATGTATTGTTCCAACCTCTAGGCGGCGATGTTGAGCTGTGGTTGTTTTGGGACTGAGCGTCACCGGCTCCGGGGCGAAGTAGCCCCTAGGTACAGATCTAGGATCAGTTTCCCCTCCCCCCAATCCTAACTTTAAACATTATTGGAGGGAAAGGAAAAAGGAAAGGGGGGATACCTAGTCAGTTGTACAACTGAATGTATTCAACTGAAATGTGTCTTCCACATTTAACCCAACCCCTCTGAATCAGGGAGGGTCACCCCTCCAGTCCAGGCTGATCAGTGAGAACCACCGGATGTAGCTAGGGGCATGGGTACCAAAACTTGATCTGAGGCCATTGAAAAGGACTTTATCACTATGTGTATTTAATCAAAGTTTAAAGGCCTAGTGAAGTCAAAAACGATATATATTTCCACAGTATATGATTAGAATAATACTGTGAAATTGTGAAAAGTATGATAAAGCCCTTTTAGTGTAAGAGCTGTTTTGAAAAGACTGCCTGACATTTCAGCCTGTTTTGGTAGGATGGAGTTTTGGCCTGCCTTGTGACATCACCAGGTAAATTAGTTAATAGACCAATAAGAAAGAGAGTTTTAAACCTCCCTACCAATAACAGCTCATTATTCAGTTTTCTCCTCCCCACTCAGAAAGCTCCCAGACAGTCCTAGAAAAAAATTTGCTTGAGAAACTATTTGTTATTTTTTGTTGTTGTACCATTTTAATTTTAAAACAATCATAAAATAGTTCATTGTTACCCAGAAATAATTTGATGTTGAGATAAAAACAGCTGCGTTGGGCCTTTAACTTTAAGTTCAAGTTTAACTTTAAGCCTCAGATTCAACCTCATCAAACCAAAATAAAGGCTGTCAAACCGGTCAGTCAGCGGAGGCCTCTGAGGGGAGGACGGCTCATAATAATGTCTGGAATGGAGTCAATGGAATGGTATCAACCGCAGGGAAAACATGTGTTTGATGCCATTCCACTGATTCCGCTCCAGTCATTACCACGAACCCGTCCTACCCAATCAACGTGCCACCAGCCTCCTGTGCTGTCAGTATACCAACAAGCGTGTGTCCCTTGTGCCTTCGTACTTGTCCTGTCACTCGCATTATTGAAATGTCTTGTTGATCTTACTGATGTGAATTACGTTACTCATCTTATTCATCTTGTTATGTTAACATCTTGTTATGTTAACCCTCTCTGTCTCTGGTTGAGGAGTCATCTTGTTATGTTAACCCTCTCTGTCTCTGGTTGAGGAGTCATCTTGTTATGTTAACCCTCTCTGTCTCTGGTTGAGGAGTCATCTTGTTATGTTAACCCTCTCTGTCCCTGGTTGAGGAGTCATCTTGTTATGTTAACCCTCTCTGTCCCTGGTTGAGGAGTCATCTTGTTATGTTAACCCTCTCTGTCCCTGGTTGAGGAGTCATCTTGTTATGTTAACATCTTGTTATGTTAACCCTCTCTGTCCCTGGTTGAGGAGTCATCTTGTTATGTTAACATCTTGTTATGTTACATCTCTCTGTCCCTGGTTGAGGAGTCATCTTGTTATGTTAACTCTCTCTGTCTCTGGTTGAGGAGTCATCTTGTTATGTTAACCCTCTCTGTCCCTGGTTGAGGAGTCATCTTGTTATGTTAACTCTCTCTGTCCCTGGTTGAGGAGTCATCTTGTTATGTTAACATCTTGTTATGTTAACCCTCTCTGTCCCTGGTTGAGGAGTCATCTTGTTATGTTAACATCTTGTTATGTTAACCCTCTCTGTCTCTGGTTGAGGAGTCATCTTGTTATGTTAACCCTCTCTGTCCCTGGTTGAGGAGTCATCTTGTTATGTTAACATCTTGTTATGTTAACCCTCTCTGTCCCTGGTTGAGGAGTCATCTTGTTATGTTAACCCTCTCTGTCTCTGGTTGAGGAGTCATCTTGTTATGTTAACCCTCTCTGTCCCTGGTTGAGGAGTCATCTTGTTATGTTAACATCTTGTTATGTTAACCCTCTCTGTCCCTGGTTGAGGAGTCATCTTGTTATGTTAACCCTCTCTGTCCCTGGTTGAGGAGTCATCTTGTTATGTTAACCCTCTCTGTCTCTGGTTGAGGAGTCATCTTGTTATGTTAACCCTCTCTGTCTCTGGTTGAGGAGTCATCTTGTTATGTTACATCTCTCTGTCTCTGGTTGAGGAGTCATCTTGTTATGTTAACATCTTGTTATGTTAACCCTCTCTGTCTCTGGTTGAGGAGTCATCTTGTTATGTTAACCCTCTCTGTCTCTGGTTGAGGAGTCATCTTGTTATGTTACATCTTGTTATGTTAACCCTCTCTGTCTCTGGTTGAGGAGTCATCTTGTTATGTTAACCCTCTCTGTCCCTGGTTGAGGAGTCATCTTGTTATGTTAACATCTTGTTATGTTAACATCTTGTTATGTTAACCCTCTCTGTCTCTGGTTGAGGAGTCATCTTGTTATGTTACATCTTGTTATGTTAACCCTCTCTGTCTCTGGTTGAGGAGTCATCTTGTTATGTTACATCTCTCTGTCTCTGGTTGAGGAGTCATCTTGTTATGTTAACATCTTGTTATGTTAACCCTCTCTGTCTCTGGTTGAGGAGTCATCTTGTTATGTTAACCCTCTCTGTCTCTGGTTGAGGAGTCATCTTGTTATGTTAACATCTTGTTATGTTACATCTCTCTGTCCCTGGTTGAGGAGTCATCTTGTTATGTTAACCCTCTCTGTCTCTGGTTGAGGAGTCATCTTGTTATGTTAACCCTCTCTGTCTCTGGTTGAGGAGTCATCTTGTTATGTTAACATCTTGTTATGTTAACCCTCTCTGTCTCTGGTTGAGGAGTCATCTTGTTATGTTAACCCTCTCTGTCTCTGGTTGAGGAGTCATCTTGTTATGTTAACCCTCTCTGTCTCTGGTTGAGGAGTCACCTTGTTATGTTACATCTCTCTGTCCCTGGTGCAGGTGTCTGGAGAAAATAGGATTCCTGACTTCATCACAGATCACCCACTCTGACAGCAACATGGTTGGGTAAGTCGTGTGTGTGTGTGTGTGTGTGTGTGTGTGTGTGTGTG
Source organism: Salvelinus namaycush (assembly GCF_016432855.1). NCBI lineage: Eukaryota > Metazoa > Chordata > Actinopteri > Salmoniformes > Salmonidae > Salvelinus > Salvelinus namaycush. Next base: position 39,799,092 of record NC_052332.1, on the reverse strand, counting down.
TGTGTGTGTGTGTGTGTGTGTGTGTGTGTGTGTGTGTGTGTGTGTGTGTGTGTGTGTGTGTGTGTGTGTGTATGTATGTGTGTTTGTGTGTATGTGTGTGTGTATGTGTATGTGTGTATGTGTGTGTGTATGTGTATGTGTGTGTGTGTATCTCTCTCTGTGTGTGTGTGTGTGTGTGTGTGTGTGTGTGTGTGTGTGTGTGTGTGTGTGTGTGTGTGTGTGTGTGTGTGTGTGTGTGTGTGTGTGTGTGTGTTACTAAACCAGATGACTTGACTTTGCTCTGTGATGTTGCTCCACAGTTGATTCAAACCTGAACTGAGTGATATGAACTAAGTTAAATGAACTACATCCTGGCTCTTTAGAGCAAACAGCTCTCACAGTCTCACGTCAGAATTAGACGTTCATCCATGTTTCTCAAACCTCACATTTTTGAAGTTGTTTCAAACGTCACATTTCAAAGCTTTTAAGGTTAAGGCATTAACTCAACATTTTTTAAGGTAAGGGTTGAGGTCTGTCTGTCTGTCTGTCTGTCTGTCTGTCTGTCTGTCTGTCTGTCTGTCTGTCTGTCTGTCTGTCTGTCTGTCTGTCTGTCTGTCTGTCTGTCTGTCTGTCTGTCTGTCTGTCTGTCTGTCTGTCTGTCTGTCTGTCTGTCTGTCTGTCTGTCTGTCTGTCTGTGTGTTGACAGTGTTGTCAAGAAGGCAGCGCCTTATCATAGACATACTTCTCCCCATCTGTACATGTGCGCGATGTCTAATATTAAAGAAGTATTGCTCGCCTGAGGTAGAGTACCTCATGATAAGCTGTCGACCACACTATCTACCAAGAGAGTTCTCATCTGTATTATTCGTAGCCGTCTATTTACCACCACAAAGCGAAGCTGGCACTAAGACTGCTCTCAACCAACTCTATAAGGCCATAAGCAAAGAAGAAAATCCTCACTCAGAAGCGGCGCTCCTAGTGGCCGGGGACTTTAATGCAGGCAAACTTATATCAGTTTTACCAAATTTTTACCAGCATGTCACATGTGCAACCAGGAAAAAAAATATCCTAGACCACCTTTACTCCACACACAGAGATGCATACAAAGACCTCCCCCGCCCTCCATCTGGCAAATTTGACCACGATTCTATCCTCCTGATTCCTGCTTACAAGTAAAAACTAAAGCAGGAAGTACCAGTGACTCGCTTAATACAGAACTGGTCAGATGACGTGGATGCTACACTACAGGACTGTTTTGCTACCACAGACTGGAATATGTTCCAGGATTCATCCAATGGCATTGAGGAA